>NC_091515.1:19045502-19232431 GCF_947461875.1 Haliaeetus albicilla | reverse complement strand
CCAGACAATCCACACAGAGATATGCAAGAAACAAAACAAAGGATGCTATTTTACCCCTGTAAGAAGCTAACGAGGTGCGACCCTGAGAGAAGGGAGCACCCAGATAAGCACAAGGGAAACTCTACTACTAATAAAATCAAAGAGCTACTTGAACTTTGAGTGAACTATCCTAATTAACATAGTAAAACCCCCACCCTCGGGTAGGGAAAGCCCCCTACCAACAGAAGCCCCTTCCTTGCGGAACATGCACAGTAAAAAAGGAGGACGCTGTGACTTTAAGTGGAGATGAGGTTCGCGAGAACCAATAGGAGCAAGGGTGACTGAGCGAAACTGTAAAAGTACTGATAACTGTTGCGCGGGATGTATAAATGTTTTCCGTGTGTTAACTGAGGTGTGCTAGCTGCGTGGAGTTACCACCTGGTACCCATCTCTGTGCAGACATGAAATAAACAAATATCTCGGCTCTGTGTGTAATTGACTATTTGCACATCAGGTAAAGAACCCCGTTTTGGGACAACACTTGTAAACATGCAGATGAAACAGCTGCTGCTGCAAAAAAAAATAAATGCTGAGAGAACCAATTCCCGGGTTTAGTACTCCCCTAGATAGCAATACAGGGACTGTACAGGGTTTGTGTGGCAAGGTTTTGGTAGCAGGGGGGGTTACAGGGGTGGTAAGAGAAATGGTACAGGATTCTTTCTGAATCTCAATAAGAAAGGCCCAATAACAAATGGCTTAATAAAATAGCTGTTTTAAGAAGACAGAATAACAAGACGAATATAGATAGTGAGTAAATCTTATGTCCCTTCATATGATGGGCACCCTGTGTTCGTGCAGTCTCTGACAGACCCCAGATGGATTTTCCCACAGCATGCTGCACAGATTCTGTCGGTGGAGGGAAGCTCCAAATTTTTGGTCAATCCAATCGAACTATTATACAATTTTCTTAAAAGAAAATAACTCTATGCATAAAGGATGTTCACGAGAACAAAGGTTCCAGCCACTTAACATAATGACAAGTTATCAAAGGCTAATGAGCCTGCCACTGACAGTAGTCAATATTTATTGACTATGCCACTAGTGCCTATTTCTTATTATACCATTGCAAGATTATCACATAGAATTAATAAAATGGAGACTGTTTCTTAAAAGTTTGGACTGACAGCTAGAAAGAGAAAACTGCTGAAGTTACAGGAAGGACCTAAGATATGTATGTTGCTATTGTTTTTCAGAGTAAAGAAAGGAAGAGGAAAATAAAAATCCATTTCATTCCAGGGAATTCTTTATACATTGAAATTCATTATTGACTTCACTTGTTTATAAAAGACCATAATCTCTTCATTATCTTGCAGGGTTTTTTCCTTTATGTCCCTCTAACTTCACCAGATTGAAGGAATCATCTTTACATTGTAAGTTCTGATCTATGATCACCACAAAGCACAGCATTGTAACCACAAAAATATCGGAACAAACTTTAGTCAAGGTGCATACAAACTGCAATTTATTAGCTGAGACTTGTTTGAGAATACCTTGAGTAAAGCTAGTCCAGTAAGAGCTCTGGATTTTGTAAAGGATGATAGCAAAAGATGCCTCCTCAGAGACCAATGTACACATCCAACTATCAGGTAGGCTCTGGTATCAGGTGTGAAACTGTTATTAAAGTATTTCAAATGAGTCTGCCCAGATCCTAGTAAGTACTCTATTAATGTGTAAAAAAAGTGGTGATATTTACAGTGTCTTTAAAAATAACAGTGGTTTATTTCTATTTGCAGCAACATATGGTAACAAATGGCTGTGTTCCACTTCCAAGACAAAAATGCTCATAGAAAATTGTGTAGTATCTAGTTCTGTATTATTCTACCACAGATTGTCTTCAGAAGACTTTTACTGTTAATTAAAAAAAGAAAAGCACACAAACATAATTCAAGCAAATCCTGCCCCTCCTTGGTCTAGATGTGGCAGAATTAGAGTGGTTTGCTGTGAAGGGTATGGTTTCATAAGATGACTTGTGCTAAATTAACAGCTTTTCACGACTGAAAGAAGCATGACCTGTTTTCTTCTCTTCTACCTACCCACCTTACTTTACCCTCTCAGTGGCATGTATCTGATCACATAATAGTCTGATTCAGCTTGTTAAACTAGCAGAAAACTAACTTGGCAAGCAAGCAAGCTTGCTGGGTTAGTTATTTTAAAACGGAGGACCCTGGGAACTACTGACCAGTCAACCTCACCTCCGTGCCCGGTAAGATCATGGAACAGATCCTTCTGGAAGCTATGTCAAGGCATATGGATGACAGGGAGGTGATTAGAGATAGCCAGCATGGCTTCACCAAGGGCAAGTCTTGCCTGACTAATCTAGTGGTCTTCTACAATGGAGTGACTGCATCAGTGGACAAGGGAAGAGCTACGGATGTCATCTATCTTGACTTCTGTAAGACCTTTGACAGGGTCTCCCACAACATCCTTCTCTCTAAATTGGAGAGATATGGGTTTGATGGCTGGACTGTTAGATGGATAAGGAATTGGCTGGATGGCCGCATCCAAAGAGTTTCAGTCAATGGTTCAATGTCCAAATGGAGATCAATATCAACTGGTGTCCCTCAAGGGTCTGTACTAGTGTTTTGGGTTTGTGTGGTGGGGTTTTGGTAGTGGGGGAGGGGGCTGCAGGGGTGGCTCCTGTGAGAAGATGCTAGAAGCTTCCCTGGCTCCAAGTTAGACCTGCCTCTGACCAAGGCCAACACAATCAGTGACAGTGGTAGTGCCTCTGCGATAACATATTTAAGAATGGGAACCTGCAGTGGGGAATGGAATGTGAGAGAAACACTTATGCAGACAGCAAGGTCAGTCAAGAAGGAGGGGGAGGAGGTGCGCCGGAGGAGGTGATGCCCCTGCAGCCTGTGATGAAATGGCAGGCTGCTCCCCTGCAGCCCATGGAGGTGAACGGTGGAGCAGATGCCCAATTGCAGCCCATGGAGGACCCCATGCCGGAGCAGTTGGATCCCCCCGAAGATGGCTGTGACTCCATGGGAAAGCCCACGCTGGAGCAGTCAGTGCCTGAAGGACTGCAGCCCATGGGAAGGACTCATGTTGGAGAAGTTCGTGAAGGACTGTCTCCCATGGGAGGGATACCATGATGGAGCAGGGGAAGAGTGAGGACTCCTCCCCCTGAGGAGGAAGGAGACAATATGTAGCAAACTGACTGCAACCCCCATCCCCTGTCCCCCTGCACCGCCAGGGGGAGGAGGTAGAGAAAACCGGGAGTGGAGTTGAGCTGAGAAAGAGGGAGGGGTGGGGGGGAAGGTGTTCTAAGGTTTGGTTTTACTTCCTAATAGCCTTGTTTTGTTTTGATTTGTAGTAAATTAAATTGATTTTGTTTCTTCCCCAAGTTGAGCCTGTCTTTTGCCCGTGACCATAATTGGTGAGTGATCCCTCCCTGTTCTTGTCTCGACTCACGAGCTTTTCTTTATATTTTCTCCTCATCCCACTGGGGCCGGGGGGGGGGAGGACTGAGCAAGCAGCTTCATGGTGCTTTGTTACCAGCTGGGCTTAAACCACGACAACACCTTTACCTGGCTACCACAAGTGTACCGGCACTCACCTACTTTGGCACATCATGCCCTAGCCCAGGCTTTAACTGAAATTACTCCTGAAGAAGGAGTTAAGATATATCTGTATATAGATGATGTATTGATCGGCGGGTCAGATGCCACAGCTGTAGAGAAGACTCAGACTGAAATTATCACCCATTTAGAAGACTTGGGTCTCCAAATTTCAATTGAAAAAAATACAACTTCCTTCTCATGAAGTAAAATTCCTAGGAATATGGTGGAAAGGAGGGACGATATGTATCCCACCTGAGGTCTTAACAACTATCCTGGAATAAGTAAAAATTCCCAAGAATAAAAAGGAGTTATCGCATGCTTTAGGCCTGCTGGTGTTCTGAAGAAAGCATGTCCCAGACTTTTCTATTATAGCCCGCCCACTATATGATCTAACCCAAAAAAGGGCTAGCTGGGACTGGACTCCCGCTCACGAGGAAGCCTTGAAGCTACTGATCTTTGAAGCAGGGGCATATCAAGCCCTAGGCCCTACTCACCCAAAGGATCCACTCCAAATTGAGTGGGGATTTGCTACACATGGGACATCCATACATATGTGGCAACATGGGCCGGAGGGTGCCCCTTGCCCCATAGAGTTCCATTCATGAAGCTTTAAGGACGCAGAAAAGTGGTACTCCACCTGGGAAAAGGGGCTCTTTGTAGTAAGCCTTGCACTTCAAGAAGCAGAAAAAATTGTGTGGAATCAATCAATTCTTTTAAGGGGACCTTTTAAAGTTCTCTGACCAGTATTGGCAGGTACCCCTCCTCCCCTGGGGGTTGCCCAACAGGAAACAGTCAGAAAATGGTATGCTCAGCTAGAACACTATTCTCACATTTAGCAGATACAGGAAGGAGCTCCAAAGATGCTCCAGATACAGGAAAACACCCTGAGTGAGGAACCCACTACCTCTAGTACTGAAAAAGCACCCCCATACGGACCCCATCTGCAGAACGTGTGGTTTACAGATGCCTCTTCAAAAAGGGAGGGGAAGGTGTGGAAATATCAGGCTGTAGCGTTGCATGTAGATTCTGGGGAACAAATCATAACTGAAGGGGAAGAAAGTGCCCAGGTGGGAGAGTTAGTAGCCGTTTGGAGTGTAATCAAAAAAGAAACCGAAAGTTCCAAACCCACATATATCTACACAGACTCTTATGCCATATTCAAAGGCCATACAGAATGGCTCCCTTCCAGAATGGGGAAGTCCTGTTGCATTGTGGGAAAACATCAGAGGTGGAAGGCTGCTGTATGGACTCCTACACGACAAGTTGCAGAAACTGCTGAAGGAGAAGGTGAATCAAGTCAGTTTGCAGAGGTGAAAGACATCCAGCTGTCTTTAGACATTGCTGAAAGAGAGAAGTGGCCAGTGCTCTATCTCTATACTGACTCATGGATGGTGGCAAATGCCCTGTGGGGGTGGCTACAGCAATGGAAGCAGAGCAACAAGATATTGCATCCCGGCTAGAGAATCTGGTTGTAAAAGTACGTCATGTAGATGTTCACATAACCAAGAGTCAGGCCACTGAAGAACATCAAAATAACCAGCAGGTGGATCAGGGTGCTAAGATTGAAGTGTCTCAGGTGGACCTGGACTGGCAACATAAGGGTGAGCTATTTATGGCTCTGTGGGCCCATGATACTTCAGGCCATCAGGGAAGAGATGCAACATATAGATGGGCTCGAGATCGAGGGGTGGACCTGACCATGGACACTATCGCGCAGGTTATCCATGAATGTGAAACATGTGCTGCAATTAAGCAAGCCAAGCAGCTAAAACCCCTGTGGTATGGAGGGTGATGGCTGAAATATAAATATGGGAAAGCCTGGCAGATTGACTATATCACACTCCCATGAACCCACCAAGGCAAGTGCCATGTGCTTACAATGGTGGAAGCAACCACCGGATGGCTGGAAACATATTCTGTACCCCATGCCACTGCTCGGAACACTATCCTGGGCCTTGAGAAGCAGGTTTTGTGGCGACATGGCACCCCAGAAAGAATTGAGTCAGACAACGGGACTCATTTCCGAAACAACCTCCTAGAGACCTGGGCCAAAGAGCATGGCATTGAGTGGGTGTATCACATCCCCTATCATGCACCAGCCTCTGGGAAAACTGAGCGATACAATGGACTGTTAAAGACTACATTGAGAGCAATGGGGGTGTGGAACCTTCAAATATTGGGATACACATTTAGCAAATGCCACCTGGTTAGTCAACACCAGAGGATCTGCCAATCGGAGTGGCCCTGCCCAATCAGAATTTCTACATACTGTAGAAGGGGATAAAGTCCCTGTAATGCACATGAAAAAATATGTTAGGGAAGACAGTCTGGGTTACTCCTACCTCAGGCAAAGGCAAACCCATTTGTGGGACTGCTTTTGCTCAAGGACCTGGGTGCACTTGGTGGGTGATGCGAAAAGATGGAGAAGTCCGATGTGTGCCTCAAGGGGATTTGATTTTAGGTGAAAATAGCCAGAATTAAACTGTATGATATTAGTTGCTATATAACCCTGCCACTGTATGTTATCATTACTATAATTGTTATATGCTATATCCATAGTACTATAGTAAGAATCACCTGGATCAAGCAAGAATGAACTTTGATAAAACTGAGCGAAACACAAGAGTGATGGAACCAGAACTGACTTCAGCATGCAACAATCCAACGGTGCACACCATCCTCCTGCTGTGCCCAATGTCACCCACTCGCCACACCGCACTGAAGCCCGATCCTGCTCTGCAGACTGAGAGGACTTTGCACCATCCCTCCTGCCCAGAAAGACTGGTATGACAGATGGAGTCCAAAGTCATGGACTAGATGAACTCAACAAACATTTTACAAACATGGCCCATAGACTAAGGGAATGATATCTCTGTGTGTGTATACATATATATATCTCTCTCTCGAAGGATGGAAAAGATGCTGATGATGGAGTAGGATGTAATGGAAAGTATGGGACCTGAGCATGACATAAATGGTATAGAATAAGGGGTGGATGCTGTCCTGGTTTCGGCTGGGATAGAATTAATTGTCTTCCTAGTAGCTGGTACAGTGCTATGTTTTGGGTTCAGTATGAGAAGAATGTTGATAAAACACTGATGTTTTCAGTTGTTGCTAAGTAATATTTAGTCTAAAGTCAAGGATTTTTCAGCTTCTGATTCCCAGCCAGCAAGAAGGCTGGAGGGGCACAAGAAGTTGGGAGGGGACACAGCCAGGACAGCTGACCCAAACTGGCCAACGGGATATTCCATACCATGTGATGTCATGCCTAGTATATAAACTGGGGGGAGTGGGGCTAGGAGAATTTCTGCTCAGGAACTAACTGGGCATCGGTTGGCGAGTGGTGCGCAATTGCATTGTGCATCACTTGTTTTGTATATTCCAGTTCTTTTATTATTATTATTGTCATTTTAGTATTGTTATTATTATCATTATTTTCTTCCTTTCTGTTCTATTAAACTGTTCTTATCTCAATCCATGAGTTTTACTTTTTTTCCCGATTCTCTCCCCCATCCCACTGGGTGCGGGGGGAGTGAGTGAGCGGCTGCATGGTGCTTAGTTACTGGCTGGGGTTAAACCACAACAGAGACCGAGAGACTGTGAAAGACTGGCAAGCATTTTGTCTCAAACAACCAAGCAGGTAGCCGCAAGCAGCCAAAACAGGACATGCCCTGTGGAGGTGGGGTAGTGAACTGTTTCTGGGAGGCTTTCTAGTGATTGTCTTTTTCTGGGAAGTTTTCTAGCAGTTGTGCTTCAGACATTTTCTCACAGCTTCGGAGTTTTGCTACGAGCCCTTACCACGGCAGTTGTGTAAACAAGTTAAATGGGATAAGTGGGCATAAAACCCCACAACGCATGGGTGAAGGGCTCTCGGACAAGGGTATAAAAGTGGGGCAGACCAACCCCCAGATGCATGCCTACTGCCTGAGGAATCCAGACAGTTACTACAAAGACTCTCTTCGTTGGATCCAAGGGTGGTGATGCTTACCTCTTCTTTTTTCTCTTTCTCTCTCTCTTATCTTTTTTCTTCCTCCTACCTTGTTCTTAGGAATGTTGCTACAGCTGTTAGGTGTCAAGTTTTTTATTCAAAATATCTGCTATGCCAAATTTAGCCACACTTGTGTTATAAGTCAACATTAAATAAAACATATTTTGAGCATTTAGGAGCCTTTGTCGTGACTCCTGCTCTGGGATTTGCTGAGTGAAACGGGGTGTTGAAATTTTCCCTGTCCCTCCTGAGTCACTGTCGTGACTCCTGTGTGTGGCAATGAACTATCTAAAAGATCACCTCCCCTGAGCCCACCGAGTTAGATGGGACAGCCATAAGCTAATTTGTATTAAATGTAATCAGTCAAAATCTCCTAGGTTTTTTAATCCTTATTGACTCTAAAGAGCAGGTGATAGCAATAATGCCCTTTCTACATTCTGGCTATGAAATGTAATCTAGCTTTAAAAAAAATTACTAGTAAGGTAATTTCCTTTATTATATATATCAATATTAAAAATTCATTTTTCTCTAGAACACTTACAAAATAAAGTACCAGCTAATCAGTCAACTGAACTTATTGATCTTGAAATTGGAACTCATCTTCTAAACTATGAACAGTTACATGTATTAGAAAACATAGGATCTTACTAACTGCATCTTTTTTTCATTTAAATGCTTCTAACTATATGTCAAAGCGTAAAGTGAACAAAAGAGTGCAAAATATGTACATGTATATAAATATGTGTGTGTTGGGAATCCAACTAATCTATGTCCCTTAATAGTCTCTAATTAGAGACTAAAGAATTGCATTCATTATGTAAAAGAAAGACTTAGGAGTTAACTGAGTCTCTACTGTGCTTAAAAGTCATAATTAAACAAGATCTCCTGTGAAGCTCTTGTAAATAACGGAGACAGATTATGGACTTACATCATGTTGGAACTAGATTTTATTCTGTTAGTTCATTTTAAAATGAAACATGCAAGAGAACAGAGAGCTCTACTGGTGAATTCTATGTTTCTCTGTCTTTTTTCCACTTGTTTATATGAAACATGTGACTACCACCAAAATGAAACAAAATGGGTTTTTAAGACATTAGTTCTGATACACTCTATCATTGCCTGAGTACCTTTACAGCAAGTTCCTTTTTAATTAAATTGTATTTTAATACAGAAAAATGACACATAACTTCTAGCAGTAGCCAAGAAAAGAATGACAAGGTACAATCAAGAGGAAATTTTATATAACACTGCAAGTAATAAATAAGTTATGCATAGCAAGACTAAATTCAGAATTAGTATACTGTGAAACAAAATACATTATAATAGCTGAAAGAAGAATTAATTACAGAGTTAGGATATAAACAGTAATGCATCTCAGGCAGAAGCAAACAACAAAACCAAAGGAAAGAATTGTGGGCTGAGTTGTTAAAGAGAAACATTTACAGGTGGGAAAATGCATCCAAACTCAGAGGATGATGATTTAATTCTTTGCAGAGAACCAGCACAAGCTTTATGCATCTTAAATCCCACCAAGAAGTAGGGCATAAGAGATATTCAGTTTGTACGTAGGTCTTGGGCTTGTACTCTGGACAGAAGTGCATTTCACTGAGTGAACAAGCTCCCTCTAAATCTTCATAATATCCTAATTGCAATTCTACAGCCACTCAGGCAAAGGATGCTTGCACAGACAGCAAAATTAGAAGACTTTCCTCAAATCTTGAAGTGACAGAAATTCATAAATACATAAACCCAGAACTGTTTGGAAATTTCATGAGAAATAGATCACTTGCAAAACTTTGCTAGGGAAGCATTACCCAGTCTTCCAATAAGTAAATAGCACATCTGGTAGACTGAAAGTTGACAGCAGAAAACCTAGGTATTAAAACCACACCTTATATTAATCTGGACATTACCAATTCATTCAGACACCTACAGTACTGTTGTAAATTCCCTTGCACTTCCAATATGTAACCAAACACAACACATAACCAATCAACTTACCACTTTGACCAAAACCTCAACCTTAACTACATTAACATTCTCTATAAACATATTTACAGATACAATCTGTTATTCTGTATACAGGAAACCATGAAGCAGGGATGAAGTTTCTATATGTGATTTGAAATGAAAAAAAAAAAAAGCATAAGCATTTTTTCAGGTTATACTTAAAAGTGCAAAGGACATGGCTGTGGAAGCAAAGAGTGAATACATTTGGGTGATTTGGTATCAAGAAAGTCCTCAAAGTTGTAAGCATTTGGAGGAAGTCAGGCTGCTTATTGACTGACAATTCACTTCTAATTCACAGCTTTATCTGGATCACACATCTCATCAAGAACAAAGCTGTCAGGTGGATGAGACTGCAAGACATTACAGTAGGTATATGAGGTTATGTTTAGGTGGAAGTCTACATGGGATTTTAGAAACACTCTTACAGCTGTTCATATTATTTAATGAGAGCTAGGTGAGAAAAAAGTTTGGGAGGCATCTAGTAAAAAGAGAATACAGGAGCTTCTAAGAGTTCACCTAAACATTTTCCAAATCATCCCTAAAAGTAGTACTGTCTTCATTAGGGAAGGGATATGTTTCCCCCCCTTCAAGCCTCTTTGAGAAAACAACTAGTTGCAGTAAATCTTTTTATTGGATGCAATATTCCAAATTTAAAATTTGTCATCCAGAAGTTTCTATATGGTAGAAAAATTGGTCCTTTGGAAAGTTTTGATGAAGAAAAATTTATTTTCTATGAACACAAACTATAGATTAACATAATACTTCTGCAGAAACTTGTGAGAGTTTCCAGGATAAAGACTTGTCTGGAACATAATATGTTTAAATGCAAAGTGCTTGGGGCTATTAGGCAGTTCAGAGTGAACAACAGTTAGAGTCCAAAACTTTAATATGTTTTTGCTGTCTCAAAAAGGATGAAAAACAGTTCTGAAGCTTGGCATACCAGTTTAAAATTTCACGTAATGGTTTGTTCCAATATAACACTCACCACCCATAAAGGAAGCTATCCCACCCTCTCCTCCCATCAGTCCTAGCTGTTTGCAATCTTCTTTCTGCTGGCTCAGGCAGCACTTCAATGCACTAAAGCAGCACTAATCTTATTCCCCTGCCAATTCTGTCAGGTAAGAGTTGAATTGGCTCACTGAAGGGTCGGACGAGTGCCAGACTGCAGGAGCAGTCAGGAGCATGGGAAAGGAGAAGGAAACTTCTTTCAACAGTGTAAGCTGCTACTTCAGTTCAGAAACAACATGCAGTCTTTACCCTTAAAAAAGAGCGAAGACATCTATTAATAAACTGCTTATTATCTTCTTGGTAATCCCCATTTCTCTTACCTCTGGGGAGGGGACACAGACAGACAGCTAGGAAATATTCTGAAGTGAAGATTAAAGAATTCAGCTGTCAGATTAGCATACATAAGTTTTTTCAGTTTCATGGCCTACTGGTATACTTTAAAAATAAAATCTCATTAATTTGCGGACAAATGTTATTGTCCTTCCTACGCAGTTTATGTACTTTATTGGAGAAGATATGAAAGTATATCCCTGGGGAAGTATGGCTGACAGTCTGAAATTATCAATTATTTCCTTTTCTCCCCTTTGCCCAAGACACAACAATTAACTTCCCCAAAGCTATCAGAGATAGTCCACATTGAAGAATACAGTATAAACTATATTTGTATTCTGAAGCCAAGTCTTGCTTGAAACAATATTCCAGTCATGTCAGGAAATCCTGGCATCTAAGCTGGCATCTCTGAGAAAGAGTTTTGAGAATTATGTTTAAGCTTTCACAGGGGGAAATATTCTGATAGAGAATTTCACATGAAAAATATAAATAGTTTAGTTCCCTTTTCAAGTCTGCAATATTTAGTCAGAAGAGCTTTCACAGAAATTGAGCAATAATCTTACTATGGCACACTTATGTAACTTCCAGAGAGAAACTAAAATGAATGTACATTTAAAACAATGAACTAATTAGAATTTGTGGGGAGGTCAGGTTTCCAGTTTTCACAAGAGGACAAAGCTGTCAGTCTGAAATCAGCTTTATGAATATATTTAAAGTGTAAACTGATTTTCAAGTCCAAGTTTGATATGTACTGGAAATGGTAAGGACAACTAAAGGTCTACATACAAATCGCAAAAGTTCTGCCAAAATCTAGAGAAATAAAGGCAGTGCATCTCAGAAGAACAGCAAAATGAGTCTTGGTTTCCTTTGCTCCTTGCTTTTCCTCCTTTTGCCTTGACATAATGTCCTGTCACCTGCTGTGGTGACGTCATAGAAATAAAACCAAGGAAGAAGAGTAAATCTTTAGCAGCATAAACCAAATATGGCTATCATTAATCTTAGGCATCATAACTTTGTATCCTAATCACTAACATAAATCAAACATCATGGATGTCCTTAAATATTCAAAAAGGCTCTTAATGCATACTAAGCATTTTAGATATAGAATCAGAGAAATGTAGGTCTGGAAGGGATTTCAAAAGGTCACCTAAGCCCATCTCTCTGCATACAGGCAATATGAAATATACTAAAGTCCATCCCTGAGAGATGTTTGCTAAACCTCTTAAAACTTCTATAATGAAAATTTAACAACTCCCATGGGAAGCATATTTTAGTGTTTCACTACCCTTATAGTTGGAAAGTTTAACTTACCTATCTTTGCTACAAATATAAGCTAGTTATGAGGATATTAAGAGAAACTTCCCAATTATAATGATCATGAAGTACCTCCAAGACTACCTAGAGAAGCCATTATAATTTTCAAAGACATTCTGGTGTTTGATACACATACAATTATTTTGTTATAAAACTGAAACCAGAATTTCTTTATATGGATTCAATTTAACTTTAAACTCTTAAATCAACAGGATGTAGATGTAAAGCTGACATTAACTGACAATCCTGGATTACGTGGTATACCTTCAAATTAATAGTTAAAAACCCAGCACAAAAAAAAAATCACATCATTTATAAGAAAAATTTTCTTGCATTTTAAACACAGGGATGGTGTTCTGTATTCTACTCCAATGCAAAGTCTTGACTTTGAACAAATCACATAATCTCCCTCTGTCTCTATTTCATCTTTAAAAGGACAATAACATTCATATCAAAGGTTTTGTGAGGACTACTATATAGAAAATATTTTAAATGTTAACATGAGGAGTGCTGTTTGTTTACAGATTCACCAGATGATACAGAAGTATGGCACGTCTATAAGCAAATTTGATGGGAGACAAAGAACAAAAGAGCAAATAAGATACCACTTCTTCCAAAAAGATATTTTGTTATTGGCTTTTAAACTAATCTAAATTGATTTCTGTCTGCTGATAGTATCTCATTTCTGTTCATAAAAAGTGCATGACATATGCTGAATTTAAGATAAAAATAGATTCATTTCAGTATCAGATGAAGTACAAAAGCCACAGATGTGATACAGTCTGCAATTGTGTTAAAGATACCATAAAGTTAAATTGCTCTATTTCAGTGCTTCCTGAAATCAGGGCATTTTGAAACCTGATTACCAATTATTTAGAATGCTAAATTTAGAATAGTCAAGATACAACAAAACTGAGATACCATTTCATGGTTCATTCAATCATGCACAAAATGGCAAATGTTATGTTATCTCCTAAGTGTTTCTACCTTGACCCAAATCTCATCTAAATTCAGGCTATATTTTTAAAGGTTTTAGCACAAACCATATTCACATCAAAAAGGCCTGTGGCAGCAAATGTCCTGGTTTCCATATAAAACTTTTTCCACTATGATAACACATTTCTTGTCATAGGATTTTTGCAATATTTTCCCTTGATCATTTTTTAAAAAATAAATAAATGCATTAAGATTTCAAATAAATTAAAGTTTCATCTTATAGTCACTATTTCACATTGTACATTATTTTCCCCAATTAAAAGTAATATTTATAAAACAAAAATGTGGGTTTTTTTTTAAAATCCAATATTGTTTCAGGCTTGCAGTCATGAAAACAATTATACTGCTTGGCTTCTGTAAATACCCTGCTTTTAGCCTTGTTATGCACCTGAGATGTGTGAAACTGTCTCAATTGCAAATATAGTACAGAAGACCTAGGGCCTGATCCTGCAGTGGGTATAAGCATCCTACAACAGCCATTTGTCAGTGATAAAGAAGAGTGAATATCAGAGGTGCAAGATTCTGCTGGATCAGGCCTTAAGTGTAAGTGCATTATACAACACATTATAAGGTGACATCTCAAAATAAAATATGTTTTTATGTAATGCAGAAGTAACACATACAATTTACATATAGTAATAATTTATTCTGAAATGTTTATTTTAGTCTCTGTTGAGACATCACCCATGTCTCATTAACAGAAGAGCAGCCACCTCACGTCAAGTACCAGAATATATAACAAGTTACAGCATAGCAAAAAAATTCTACTTACTTTAAGATAAAATCTAGTTCAGGTAAAATAATTTTGTTCAAGGTTTTACAGTTACACAGTTGTCCATTTTTTTGTGGAGCACAAAGAAAGTGCAAATTGTTGCACCATAACTATCTATGCACATTATGTGACCACAGAAATGTTAATCATTAGTTCAGAAAATGAACGATCAGTTCTATTCATGCAGGAAAGCAGGCTGGGAAAACTTGTTCAGCAGAAACCATAGTACTGTGAATTTCACAGCCACATGATTAATTATTGTGTTAGAAGGATTCACAAATACTAAAACTGAGTTACTTTTTTTCATAAATAATACGAATTCTTCCCTGATGTAGTTTAGTCAGTCTGTAATCCATAAACAATTGATAAAGCAATATGACTGTATCATCTCTATCTGTAATGCTCATGATTTCAAGACAAGCAATGTTTAAAGGATTATGGGATGGGATGCTAATTAAATATGATAAACATACTGTACAAATATAATTGCATTAGCAATTTTATTCCAAGCTGTCAATTAGGCATTCCTCCAAAATATTACTGGTGAAGACAAAGTATACTATCAAATATGGCTTCCAGAACAAGGACCCCCTAACAAGAATCAAACCTATTTACAAAAGATAAAAACAACAAATAAAACCAACACCCATTCTTTTAAAGTTTCATTTGAAACAAAATTTCTAAATAGCTGCTGTATATAATACATCTATTGCATTTATTTTTTTATTTACTTAAACAGAAGTCACCAGGTAAGAGCCAGAATGACGTTTAGGGCTCTGAGTTCTGCTGGAGTCTGTATTTTCAGTCTTTGAGTCACGTTTCTTTGTACTGTTATTTATTGGCGTTGGTATTTGTGATGGCCGAGCAGAACTGTTGTCCGCACTACTCTTCCTGGGACTTGGACTGTAGTTGAAAGGAGTCACTCTTGCTGCAACAGTACCACTGGGGGAGTTATGTTTGCTTGAGCTACTGGAACTGAATGGTGTACGCTCACTAACAGTACTTTCATTATTTTCTGGTGCAGGAACAGGATTATTCTGTACAGGTTTTGCTTCCGTTCCTTTCTTATCTGGACTGTCTATCTGAAAGAAAGAGTTTGGACAATTTTCTAAAGCAATGGTACAAACAGGAACATTTCCATTCCCTGGATTTTGTTTTTCATTAATCTCTTTAGAATCTTTATCATTCACACTCCCTTTCTCTGAAACACCATCAATAACAGGAGTAGTATTTCTAGTTGGGGATCTTCCAGATCGAGGTTTATTAATAGGGCAGTCCTCTATCCTCACCCACACATCCTCTGTCTTAGAGACAGCTGGTGCCATCTGATAAATTAGAGGTTTGGAATCAGAGTCATTTGTTGCACCTGAGGAAGAATACTGAGGATCATTCTTTATTTGAGGAATTTCATTTTCTTTTATTTTTCTCCAAGTACCTTTTGTTGGTGCTTGACTTTCTTTACTTTGTTTGTGTCTAGAAATAGAACTTCCATGTTGCTTTTCATCTTCACTTTTTGCCTTTTCACTGGATTCTGAAGAAGCTGACAGAATTGAGGAAGAACTTCCAGTTCTTCGCCAAGTGCTTACACGAGGAAGTGATGAGGAATGCTTACTATGTTCACGCTTCCATGTTCCTGATCTATTGATTAGCAATCTAGATGGACTCTCAGAATGAGAACGAGCTATGTTATGATGTTTTGCTGGTCTCCCATCATATTCTGCAGAAGGACTCAGATTAGGAGGTAAATTTTGCCAACCACTAGTCTGGGCAGTTAAATGAGTGGATAAAGACATATTGGGAAGAGATGGACTTAAAACTGGAGTCTGTATTTGGGACCTAGTGGGAGAGCCTGGCCTATAAGGAGACAGAGATTCAAATGAAGCAGACTCTTCTAATTTCTGTCTTAGAGTTGGACTTGAAGCTTCTTTAATAAAAGTTGACTGACGAACCAGAACAGGTCTTTCAGATCTGTCAGATTCACTTCCGCTAGATTTTGTGGATGACATTCTGGATAGTTCAGCCTTTTTGTTTGATCCACCACTATTGAGAATTTGGTTTAATCCTTTTGAAACAGACTCACTTCTGGGAATGCTACTGGTACTCTTAGGTAAAGCAGTTTGCTTTGTAAGGTTTTGCTGGCTCATCTGCCTGCCTGGTGCTGTATATAACATTCTTCCTGAACTTGAAGATTTAGTTGAAGCTGTACTAGGAGATGATGTCCTTGGCAACTGAGAAAGTCTGTTGGGAGGACTTATACCATTTCTTCCTGGGGAAATTGAGTTTCGACCTGGAGATTGCAGAGGCCTGCTTAATGGCTGCTGTTGAGGTCTAGAAGGAGTAGAGTCTCTAGATCCTGATCTAGAAGGTCCTTTACTTGATCCGCTCTGTTGAGATGGTTGCCTAGTTACAGGAGCTGACTCAGGTTTCACTAATAACTTGAGTCCTCTTGAAGAAGTAATGGAACTTTGGCCTTCACTGGGACTCTTGGAGTTTGTATTTTTTAGTGGGGGACCTTTTGTGGAAACAGGACTAGTACTTGAGGAACTATTTCGAACTCCAGGAATATGAATCATTGTCCTACCACGTGAAATTGAAGTCATACTTGTTTGCTGTGGTTGCTTTAACTGACTTGAAACTTCTGATTTGGAGCAAGCTTTTCCTGTAATTATACTTTTATATACCTTTTTTCCTCCTTTGATTCCCTTATTTTCAGATTCTACTTTTTTAGACTCCAATGTACTCTTCTCTCCTGGCTTAAGAATTCTTGGACCTTTATTACTAGTAAAAGGCTTTTCTTCTTGGTCTGGGGTAAGATGAAATGGTGATCCTAGAGAAATACCAGATTTTAATGAAAGGATAGAGTCAGAGTCTGATGAAGCTTGTCTAGTCAGTGATGCAGCAGCTGCAGCTTGATGCAAGCTACTAACTATAGAATTTGCACCTTCTTGTATAGCTTTCCAATCAAAGTTCTCTGAATCAGGTGAGAAACCATGTTCTGAATCTGGCCTCTGTATCTCTCTCAAATCCAGTGTTAAATCTTCTGCCAATATATCACCCATATTTCTGGAATTATTTTTTTCACTTTCACTCTTTACTTTTGAGGGTTTCTTCTTTTTAGGCATAGCAGAACTAATGCATTCCTGCAACAGATCATCTTCTGAGTCAATACTAAGAGAACTGAGAGAACTGTTTCTAGAGAAACATACAGGAGTATCTTCAACATGAAATGCTTTAGGTGCATAACCAGAAGTCTGAGGTCTATTTGATTCTATCTGTGAATCAGGAACCTCAGTTTGTTTTGCACGTTCACTTTTTTTGTTGTTTTCTTGATCAATATCACTGAGGGAACTAAGAGATGAATTGCAAGAAAAACACACAGGTGTGTTTTCAATAGCAAAATTCTGTATTTTCTCATCTGTAGCTGCTCCTCTGTCTGGAATATCTTTAGTTGACTGAGAGAAAGTTTTAGGTTGGCTTCTGCCTGTTGGGTATTTTTGACAAACTTGTGTCCTATTACTTGGTTGCTGATTTGAAGGCTGTTCTGTATTAGTGCAGTCTTCAGTTTCTGTTTCCTTTGCTTTTCCTTTTCGCAATTCTGCCTTCTCCCTTGAAAGGTCAACATCATCATCATCAAAATCTAAAGAACTTAGAGAATCATTCCGTGAAAAACAATAAGGAGTTCCCTCAATAGGTGTGTAATGATGAAGGGAATCAAATGCAAAGCTTCCTTTTACATGCTCTTCATTATTTGGAAGTTTGTCACTAAAATATCTTGAATTATTTTTAAGATTCTGTTTCTTTGTGTCTCTGTTCTCTGAATAGCTTCTTTCATTATTAATATAGCTTTTAGGCTCTGTGTTTTTTCTTACATGTGCTCTATATTCATTATTTTGGGGAATGGGCTTTACTGGTGATGTTGGCTTCTTTTTATAACATTCTGACTGATTTTTGTTACTTACAGATAAAGATGCTTGTTGAATTTGATCCATTATCTTCTTCACTCTGAAAGGTTTGTGACTTTTTCCTTTTGGCATAGCTGAGTTAATGCATTCGGCCAGAATATCACCCTCTTCTGTTTTGTCATCATCCAGTCCTGGGGCAGTCCTAGTTGAGCTTTTTGCTCTCTGAGAGTCATCTGTACTTATACCTTCTGTAGGAATGGTGTCTCTCTTTTCAAAATCCCCTGACTCTGCCCTTGTACCCACATTCTCTACATTGGCCAACTCATTTGGTAGTGATTCTATTGTGAGGTCACTCAAAGATGTAGCTGTTGAAAAATTTATTGGTGTATCCTCAACAAAATATACCCATGGCATATCATCTCCAGGTGTAAAACTCACACGCTTTTGGGATTGCGATCCAGTTTGTGAAGGCAAAAGTTTGAAAACTGGCAGTTGGCTTGGCTTTCTGGTTACAGGAGGAGATATTTTTAAAGCAGATGCTTGAGAAGGCTTTTTGGCTTTACGTGAAGATTTTGTTGGCATTGCAGATATAATACATTCTTCCAATATTTCAATATCATCATCATCGGAATCATCCATAATGTTTTTTTCTGCTTCAGTAGGCTTCTCTGCTTTCTTCTCTTGGTTATCCTTTGTATCATCTGGCTGTTCAGGTTCTGCTTCATTTCCATGTTCATTTTCATGTACAGGAGGCATTATTCTTAACTCTACATCTTTCTGTATAAACGGTTCATCAAGACTCAGACCACTTAGGCTAGAAGAGCAAGAAAATCCATCTGGTGTACTTTCTGTGGCAAAATGTAATAATGTATCAGCATCTGGCAGTACCTGAACTCTTTGAACAGCTTCATTTATAGCTACGTGTCTAGGACCAGACTCTCTCTTTTCTGCATTAGGTACTTTGCCTTTAGCTACTTCCTTCTTTACTTGAGCTCCTTGAGCAGGGGGGGGAGTTTTACTTCTGCTTGGAGGCATTGTTTGTCCAGGGCTGTCTGGAAGATCACTGGGACTTATAATACCACTTACCATTCCACTGCAAGGCTCACTTTGAACTGAACTAGCAATTGAATGGCTTTCAAAACTATCCAGGGAACTTACAGAAGTACATCTGCTAAACATGAGTGGAGTCTCCTGCACGTAATGTTCTGGTGGACTTTTAGGAGTGTGTGCACCATTCTTTGAGGGAGATTTGGCACCTGAAAAAAATTCAACAGCTTTATGTCTAGAAGAGTCAGAAGGAGATAAACTAGGAGTCTGAAGTCTACTAGATTTTGTTCTGATGTGCTGAGGTGCTGATGCGACTTCACTTACTGCACCTTCTGTAGACAGAATCCCATTGTTTTCCTTTAGTTCTGCTCTCTGTAATGTGTTATTAGCATCTGTCACATGCGTGGATTGATCACGTCCTATTTCATCTTCAGCTGATGACAAAGACGACAAAGAGCTACATCTTGAAAAACATATTGGTGTATCTTCCACACAGTAAGTTTGTATAGTTTCCTGATTAATAGAGGGAGTCTTACAGGAGGCAGTCTTCTGAGCATGACTGCTTCTACTCTGTGCAGAACTTGGGCGAAGCTGATTCTGTCTCTCTGAACTACCTGAAGGGGTTGATATGTTCCCACAGCTTGAGGAAATATGATCAGTTTTAGTGCTTTGCACTGATGAACTGTTTGAAAAAGCAAAAGATGGCTTCTGAGAAGAGGGATGAATTTCTGTTGAATATTTTAGACTATAATCAATAGGCTGATCAACATGATGTTCCTCTTCATTGTACTTTATGCTGTAATTGGTTGGTCTGTCTTCTTCCTCTTTGTGTTGTTCCTCCTCAGAGTAGCGTTCACTATAGTTGGTTGGCTTATCATTGTCATAATCATCAACCTGGCACAAGGACTGGTTTACTTTTTGATTCATTCCAAGAGTTGAGCCTACTCTGCTCTGCTCTGAACCATTGGATCCTCTTGATGCAAAAGAAGAAACACACTCTTGCTGTCCAAAAGGTGACTGATATTTCATGTGCTTATCATCTCCACTTTCAGTGTATGTGGAATAAGTTGCATTTTGGCTCATTAACTGCCTTTGTTCGTTTTGTTTTATTTCATCATCTATTATATGCTTAGGCCTTGCCCATCTTTCATTCTGAGAGGGACTTTGCCTTCCAGAATTTAACTGTTCATCTGAATATTTAAGACTATAATTAATAGGAGTGTCTAGCTCTTCATCATTGTCATCCATATGATTTGCACTATGTATCTTATGTGCCAAGTCAGCTGGGTATTGACCATAACTACAAAATTTACTTTCATCATCTTCCGAGTAAGATTCAACAGAAGGTTTCATTTGGCCTCTTTTACCATAGCCATCACTGCTGCTGACACTATTTAAACTATCATTTGAAGCTCTCTTGTATTCCATTTTTGTATAAAGCGTAGGACATGTCCTGTTTGAATTCTCAGATTTAGGAAAGTATGTATTTGAGTGAGTATGGGCAGCAGATGTTCTTCTTGGGACATTTCTGTCTTCTGTCAAACAGTGCATTTCAGAAGTGGAACAAGAACTTCTGTCTTCTTGTGGAATATGCATGCTTGTTACTTTTTCCATAACTTTGGCAATCTGAGCTGCAGCAGTAATCTGCATTCCTGTTCTCTTAGAGGAGTTCCCAGTATTCTCTGTAACTGGATGATAGCTATTTAAATCTACTGCTCCATCCATATCGAAACTTCTGTCTTTCTCAGATCGAGAGTTTTCTATGTTTCCTCTACTAGAGGAAGAGGAGCCAGGCAATACTGTAGCATTTAAATATGGTGAAAGTGTAGTCATATGACCAGTATTAAAACTCTCTGATCTGCAAATCCCATCATCATGTCGACTGGAATCCAAAACATACTCATTGTATATATTTTGCTTATGTCTCTGCTTATTATGGTGAGATGCTTTTGGGCTTAAATTATCTATGTTGTCAAAAGTCTCTGATAAATGCTGAGCATCTAATTCTGCTTCCAGTGCCTTTTGTTTTCTAACATGAAGAGATGGTAAGCTTGATCCTGGAGACATAATGTTGGCATCCTTGTATTTTGCTGGCCTATTTGCCATCAGGTTTCTTAGAGCTGCAGCACTGCCCATTGCTATCATTTTGTGTTTTGAGTGAATGAGATTTTTGAGCATGCTCACTGCTCCCATGTCCCACAGTGCCTCCTGATCTTTTGCATTTCGTGCAGAAAGATTCCACAGGGTCCCACATGCATTGCTGACTATTGTCAAACTGTGTGACTTCAAATGCTGTAACAAGGTTTGTAAGCAGCTGTTCTCTCGCAAGGTTTGCCTGGTGTTGAGTGATTGAAAACAAAAATCATTAAGTGACATTTCAAAAGGATAAGAGATGAAGCAAAACAAAAACCTATTATGCTATAGGCAAGTTTAATCCATAGTAAGGATAATTATGAATTCTTCAGTGCAAATTCATCTTATTTTTTCCTCAAATTTTCATGTGAATGTTAATCAAATCCTATACAAATATGAACAGTTTGCTCCCACACTATCCTCTCCATATAAACCATTCCAGGTGGTTTCCTATGGCTGATAATAACTTATGAATTTCCTCTCTCTTTCCAGGAAAAGCTTTTAGTACAATTCATCATTTAACAAGCAGCAGATATATTAATCCTTTTGCATATTCCTGTTATCTAAATTAAATACTTGCCTTATCAAATCCATTAAAAAATGAATGCTTAATTACTATACTTAAAACATGCATTCATATTAAGACTTGGTCATACAAACTATTCAATATACTTTTGGTACCACTACTGATTCTCAGAAAAATAGAATGTATATTCACCTGTGTTCCTCATTAGTAGCAATTAAGCTAGAAACATTTCTTAATATTCCTCCTCCACTTTCTATAATGGCTAAAGTGTTTGTTTGGCTCCGGTATGTCAGGGTACCAACTAGAAATGCAAGAGCACCATCAACAGCACATATATCACCTTTGTTCTCAGTACAGTGTGCTGACAAATTCCATAAGGCACTCAAAACGCTTTTTAGGGTGGATTCCTAGGAGAAGAATAAAATGACAGAATTAGAGAGTTTTCAACTATTGATCATAAGCCCTCAGAAGTATGTAAATTAGCTTCAAAGGAGGTAGTGACAAACTTGTTTTTCTAGCTCTCATGGATGCAAAGATAGCTTTGGAAATGTGAACCAAGAATAACCTAAAGAAATAATTCCTGCTGAACCTGCACACAGTCTAAGAATACAGCTCAGAGACACAAACTGCCTCACTTATTCTAATCCAGATTTGCAAATAACAGAATTCATTGACCATGGAATTTAGCTTCTTTCCAGTTTACTGCAGATTTTGATTTTTGACTGGCATGAAACCTCTACTGTGTTGTATGTTGATGACCAATGTTTTGCTTTCTGTTTTACTGCATGTGCCACTATTTCTGTAGCTTTTTTTCACAAATGAGAATTAAGTGTGTTTAAGGCTCTACTTTCTGTGCTGATAAACTAGAGGCAAGCAGCGGTGCACACATAACTACTTTTGTTTGCTTCTCTCTCCTTTCCTCAGCTATGGATTTGCTATTGCTTGCTAGAAAGTTTCAGAAATATGCACCACAATACTTGCCAGCTGCCATAACAGTAAAAAGTTTGTAGATTAGCTGGCAGGGGACACTGGGATGGAATATAATCCTGTTGGGATATCAAGTAGACATCTCTAGAATGACAAATTCACAAAATCAGAAGATGGTTTTATTAAAACTGCAAAATTATAAAAAAGGCTATTGGAACAGCACAGCTCATGAAACTGAAGAGTGAAAGCTATCAACCCTTGTAAATAAAATTACAGAAACACTAGTAGTTCTCAGATGTCATTGCTACGTTGTGATCTGCTGCCCAGTTAACTCAAAGCAATTCTCTTCTTCAAAGGAAAGTACCTGAAACACCGCAAGCATTTGACTAACTGCTTATGTCAAAAAAGGATAACAATATTTGTATTTTGTGTAAAATTAATGCAATCCCTCCAAAATTTAGCTCATAATCATTTATATATGATACCTTCTTAACTTCTAAAGCACATTCCATCAATGCTTTCACACTTCCAACTTCACGTAGAGTCTTTTTACTGTTTACATCTGCTCGCCAGGACAAGTTCCTCAAAACACTTGCAACGACCTGCAAAACATGAAAGAAAAATAACGTATCTCAAAATAGCTACTCCTTTAGTAGGTTATCAGCATTTCTTCCTGGATTTCTGGAACACTATAGAATTCATTAACAGTGGCAATGTTCAGCTGCTGAACTAGCTTTTTTGCTGAAATTCACTTTTTGTTCTATTGCCAGCTAGACTGTCCTAAGATTTCAGTATTAAGTTTGATCAAAGGTACTGGCTTTTGTGTATAAAATAAATAAAGATTTGAAAGCAGGTTCCCTGCTTTCCACACTGGCTGAAAAACTGGACCAAAACCTCAGATTTGTGCTCTACTCTGATGTCTGCTGTAGACTTATTATGCAGTCTCAGGAGAGAGATTTATATAATCTTTTTCCTCAGCTTTTCCACTTGTAAAATAGGACAATCATACTAACCTGTCCCTCAGAGGTATGGTATGATTACCTTTATTAATGTTTATCAAGCTCTATCAATACACTGTGTCTTTTATAATCAGAATAGTTATCCATCGAAGATGGGTAGCCATTCAGCCTAGGTTCTTGTCCTTGGCAACAGCTAGACTGAGATGCTTCAAAGTAAAGTGCAACTGTCAAGACAGTGGACAGTCATTAAATATTTAACTCCATCCATTTATGGGCAGCTGTAAGCATGTATATCCCTCATAAAAATATATTTGATAGAATACTGTCATCTATGGATGTTCTCATTATCACAAAAGTGTATAACCTTGTTAGGTTATGTGATAAAACCTCATCTACACACCCACAAAGATGCTCAGAGAGGCAATGGCAGGTGGGGCACCCAAATAATACCCTGCCCCAGCTCCTCCCAGGCCCATCACAGGAGCCAGCAGCCCATCACAGGCCCCTCTGCAGAAGCACAGAGGAGCACAGGGATGCACAGTGGCAGACAGGAACCCAAATTAAGGACACGGAGGAAGGGCCCTCCTGTCCAGGACACTCCCAAGGCTGTCCCAGGAGAGCCATCAGCCCCGTTATCCAGGTGTGAAACCCATCAAGATAAGCACTCTCGGAAGCACCTTTCAGACTGAGAGGAGTTACTGCCCTGGGGTAAAGGACGCATTAGGGGATGCAAGGGAAGAGCATTTCAGGATTGCACAGGACTTATTATGGGATGTTTAGAGGAGGAACCAAAGGAGTGGAAAAGGAGAGATCTAGGTGATTTGGGGAGAAACAAGTGTAGGAAAATAGAGAAATGATGGGATAAGAGGGGCTGGACTCATATAAATAGTTTGCTGGTCGGTATGCTTGTCTGGCTACACCCTGCACTTGATCTCTCTTATTGTCGTGGTTTAACCCCAGCCAGCAACTAAGCA
This sequence comes from Haliaeetus albicilla, assembly GCF_947461875.1. NCBI lineage: Eukaryota > Metazoa > Chordata > Aves > Accipitriformes > Accipitridae > Haliaeetus > Haliaeetus albicilla. The sequence continues at coordinate 19,207,943 of NC_091515.1, read as the reverse complement.
CCACGCAGCCGCTCACTCACTCCCCCCCATCCAGTGGGATGGGGGAGAAAATCAGGAAAAGAAGTAAAACTCCTGGGTTGAGATAAGAACGATTTAATAGAACAGAAAAGAAGAGACTAATAATGATAATGATAACACTAATAAAATGACAACAGTAGTAATAAAAGGATTGAAATGTACAAATGATGCGCAGGGCAATTGCTCACCACCCGCCGACCGACACCCAGCCAGTCCCCGAGCGGCGAATCCCTGCCCCCCACTTCCCAGTTCCTAAACTAGATGGGACGTCACATGGTATGGAATACACTGTTGGCCAGTTTGGGTCAGGTGCCCTGGCTGGGCATGAGAAGCTGAAAAATCCTTGACTGTAGTCTAAACACTACTGAGCAACAACTGAAAACATCAGTGTTATCAACATTCTTCACATGCTGAACTCAAAACATAGCATTGTACCAGCTACTAGGAAGACAGTTAACTACATCCCAGCTGAAACCAGGACACTTATGCATCTTCTTCCTGCATCTTCCTATCTTCTTATTAAATTCCTTACTAACTCTAACTTTCTAATGCCCTGGGTGAGGGTCATAGGGGCCCATGTGTCTGTGGTGACAGTAACAGGAGTGAGTGCAAGTGTGCAAGTGAGGGTGTGAGCAGTAGCAAATATCAAGATGGACTAGCTGGTGAATAGGTGAAGTGGCCTGGGAGCAAGGGGGTGAGTGGGTCTCTAAGGGCCAGTTCTGTGTGTGAGAGCACCTGTCTGTCTCTAGGGGCAAGAGCACGGGGGGGGGGGTCAGCTATTGGGACTTGGAAAGTCCTGGCCAGCTCTGTGTGTGTGCGTGCGCACGAGAGAGACGGTCTGTACCAGCAACTGAAGTAGGGCTTTGGTCTCAAGGGCTCCTATGTCCAGGTGCCAGCAACTGGGGAGACTGGGATCCAGGAGCCATCTACTGGGCAGAGTGAGTGTCTGAGCCCAGCTGCTGGAGGGATCCACCTTGCACATATGCATATATATATTCTCACTACTGGATCTCCATCCTGCTCAGCCACACAGGGGAGCAGGATAAGGCTGTTGCTGTGATTGTGAGAGTGCTCTGTGTGTCCGTCTGTTATCTTTGTGGCCAGCCGTGTACCTACGTACATATGTGGTGTATATGTGTCCTCTGTGTGTGTGCCTACTGGGAATACATTTTAGCCCCACTGCTGGTTGGATCTGGGGGCAATGGAGCTGCAACAGCCTCGCCTCTGTTGGGATACTGGAATTGGCCCTCCCTAACAAAGTTTTAAAAAATATTACTGAACTATTGGTCTTGACATTTAATGGTTATTTTAAATTTGTTGGGTTTTATTTCAATGATAAAAATGAGTAACTGGCACAATTTACCTGTGTTACATCATTCTTTATGTTGTTTTACCTCTCTCATGTCCTCATTTGCTTACAACCAAAACAGTCTGTCTTTCAATACTTATAATAGTTTTTCAATATAAACATCTTTCTATGTTTAAAATAACTTATTTTACCTATCTCAAATCTTTTCTGCATTTTTCTGATCATTAGCTGATCAGAAATAAAACAAAATATTCTATCTATTGCAAATTATTCTTTGCTTTTTAAACACTTGCTGCATATTGAGCAGATGCTTTTGTTGACTTGTCACTACAGTGATTTCAAGCTCTTGTTTTAAATGAACTGCAACCATTCAGAAAAGTAGTAATGTGTATGAACGGTTGCATTTACTTCTTCCAGCATACAGTACTTTCCATTTAAATAATGAATTGCCCGTGCTTCCTCACAGTCCTCTTTAATCTTGATAAATCTAAATAATTATACAACACTGGCACCCCGCAGATGACTTCCTTTTCGAGAGTACTAAATATACTTAATATCCATCCTAATAACAAATCAGAGATTGTACCCAGTATCCTTTATTGTAATTCTAACTATTTTCTCAACCATAGTTACTTAGCTTCTCAACTAGTGGGGAAATTCTTTTTGTCAATGGTGTCTTAAGATAGAAAGTCAATTTTACTTAAAATTGTTCTTTTATCTATTTTCTGATGATTCACTCAAACTGCGAGGAAAACAGGGGTTTCCCTTTCCAAAAGCTATTCTGATTTGTTTACATTATCTATTTATTCAAGTGGATTATAATTTCATATTTAATTTTAACTTCCACACCACTGAAGAACAGTTCTGTGCTCTCAACTCTCAGGACCACCCTAAGCACTTTATAAGATTTAAGAAAAGACTGTTTATTTACAGAATATTTTTCTTTACACAGCATGAGACACTAGAAGACACATGCTGGTTTAACACCAAACACTTTGCTGACACTTGAACAAAGTTTCTCTAGGAGGTGCCGGTGTAAGAAGTGGGTATATATGTACTAAGAGAACAACCTTATCAAGTGTCATACAGATTCTCCTTTGAAGTAGAGCTTCCTCTACTGTTATTAGTCTATTATTTATTTGCTGCTAGTGTAGGAGGAGCCTCAGATGCCACACTACTCCATTAACCCTCAGGGTAATCCTAGTCCATTAGCACTATCGCTAGTAAACTAAATCAGTGAATCTCAGATTGCTCGAATTTATCTTGAAAACTGGACTTCCACTAACAGATCAGGGTCATAAAAGTGAGTTTTATAGCTGATTATATATATACTTTGGTGAGAAAACAATTTGACCCAGAGTTAAGCGTTTTTATAACCACAAAGTTGTACTTCATAATTTACAGAACAAATACAGGTACAAACTTTGCATTAAAGTTAATGCTGACAAGACAACATAAGAATGAGTATGAACAAAAGAGAATCAGACTGGGAAGGATGGAACATTTCAAAGAGATAGCCTAATTAAAAAAAGAGAAAGCACTCTATGAACAGAGCACCAGAAATCATAGAAACATAGCATCATAGAATCATTTAGGTTGGAAAAGACCCTTAAGATCATCGAGTCCAACCGTTAACCTAACACTACCTAGTCCACCACTAAACCATGTCCCTAAGCACCACATCTACACATCTTTTAAATACCTCCAGGGATAGTGACTCAACCACTTCCCTGGGCAGCCTGTTCCAATGCTTGCCAACCTTTTCAGTAAAGAAATTTTTCCTAATATCCAATCTAAACCTCCCCTGGCACAACTTGAGGCCATTTCCTCTCGTCCTATGACTAGTTACTTGACAGAAGAGACCAGCACCCACCTCACTACAACCTCCTTTCAGGTAGTTGCAGAGAGCGATAAGGTCTCCCCTCAGCCTCCTTTTCTCCAGACTTCTCTTCCCCAGTTCCCTCAGCCGCTCCTCATAAGACTTGTGCTCTAGGCCCCTCACCAGCTTCGTTGCTCTTCTCTGGACACGCTCCAGCACCTCAATGTCTTTCCTGTAGTGAGGGGCCCAAAACTGAACACAATGTTTGAGGTGTGGTCTCACCAGTGCCGAGTACAGGGGAAAAATCACTTCCCTAGTCCTGCTGGCCACACTATTTCTGATACAAGCCAGGATGCTATTGGCCTTCTTGGCCACCTGGGCACGCTGCTGGCTCATATTCAGCCAGCTGTCATGAAAGAAGATACAAATTCAAGCATAAAAATAATTCATGGAGAGGCCAAATGAGTGAAAAGAAAGGAGAGCAGAAATACAACATTTTAATACAACTCAATGAAATTGAAGGGATGCAAGATGATGGAAATGTGCAAGCCAAGGAAATATTTAATCTCAAAAGGAAGTACCTGCTGCAAGTCTTCACTTTCAGACTTCAATTGGGCTACAAGAGCTCTCATACAGTCCTTCATAGAACATAATGTAGCCTGTTAGAAATCAGGTGAAAAATGAAAATAGAGTATTAAATGACACATTAGGTGGCTTGATTGTGCATAATTCTTTGATATTTTAAGCTATTAATCTCTGAATTTCAAAAAAGCTTAGTAAAATGTTTCCAATAACAGATATTTGATCTACAATTATTAAAATGTTAAGCATAAATATCAGTTTCTATTCAGGAAAATACATAAGTGGTGAAATTGTGCTAAATTTTATACTTTTGGCAACAAGTCTAGGACCAAATCTGGAACACTAATAGTTTAGAAGCCTTCTTCACTATGTCCCAGATATGAAACTGGACACTCACCTGTAAGCTGGCAATGTGTTGTTACCTGATGTCTATTGAGTCTCACAATCATACTTTTTCTTTCAAATATGCATAATATGAAAAGTAATATGACAATTTAAAACTGACACAAATACAACAACATTCCTGACTTCTGAAGACCAAATTACTTTTTAAGAATACACTAGTAATTGAAAAACTGTAAGGTATACATTAGAAAATGGTTGTGACAAAGCACAATTGAAAATTCTTCAAAAACAAAAGTATGTTAGAAATGCATTAGTCATTAGCTGGATAACGCATACATTTACATCACTGAATAGTTTAGTTTGTGCTATAAACCCAGTAACTGCAGCCTTGCAGCAATTACTAATCAGATGATTTTAAGAGGCAGTATTTTGTGAAGCACTTCATTTGTAGGAGGGATTTGTTTCACTCTTTAAAACTGCAAGTAAAAAGTGAGTAGTATGAAATCTGGTTTTATTTTTGCAGAATCACAGAACAGTTGAGGTTGGAAGGGACCTCTGGAAGATATGTGGTCCAATCCCCCTGCTCAAGCAGTGCCACCTGGAGCAGGTTGCCCAAGACCATGTCCAGATGGCTTTTGAATATCTCCAAGGAGAGAGAATCCACAACCTCTCTGGGCAACCTGTTCCAGTGCTCAGTCACCCTCACAGTGAAAAAGTATTTCCTGATGTTCAGATGGAATCTCCTGTGTTTCAGTTTGTGCCCATTGCCTCTTGTCCTGTCCCTGGGCACCACTGAAAAGAGCCTGGCTCTGTCTTCTTTGCACCCTCCCTTCAGGTATTTATATACATGGATGAGATCCCCCCTGAGCCTTCTCTTCTCCAGGCTAAACAGTCCCAGCCCCCCGCCCGGTGCAGAACAGGAGTACACCACTAGTTACTGGCCTGCAACTAGACTTCGTGCCACTGATCAGCACCCTCTGGGCCTGGCTGTTCAGCCAGTTCTCAGTCCACCTCACTGTCTGCTCATCCAGCCCATACTTCATCAGCTTCTCTATGATGATCTGTGTCACCAGGTTCCCATCTCCTTCAGCAGTAGGGCCACATTTTCCCTAGTCTTCCTTTTGTTGCCTATGTACTTATAGAAGCCCTTCTTGTTGCCTTTGACATCCCTCACCAGATTCAACTCCAGGTAGGCTTTGGCTTTCCTAACTATGTCTCTGCAAGCTCAGACAGTGTCTCTATATTCCTCGCAGGTTAACTGTCTCCGCTTCCACCTTCTGTATGCTTCCTTTTCATATCTGAGTTATGTCAGGAGCTATTTTGTTCATCCATGCAGGACTCTTGGTATTTTTGCTTGAGTTACTGCTTGTTGGGATGGAATTTTCATTCACTCTTGAAGTGTCTCCCATTAAAGTAGAAAGATAAGTCTTGTCAGAATGAAGTTATTTGAATATCCATGTCTTGGAAAACTCTGGGGCAAAAAATTATTAAAACTTTGTATCTTTTGAAAGCAAAGTCCTTGGTAGAAATTAGGGAATCTATTTTCTCCAGTCATTTGAAATAGCACCCATTATGAGCCAGACATGCTCCAAACATTTAAGAGTATCCAGGCTGAAGAGCTTTGCAAAAATTTGTCAGACTAATTGTCCTGGTTTCAGCTGGGATAGAGTTAATTGTCTTCCTAGTAGCTAGTATAGTGCTATGTTTTTGAGTTCAGTATGAGAAGAATGTTGATAACACTGATGTTTTCAGTTGTTGCTAAGTAATGTTTAGTCTAAAGTCAAGGATTTTTCAGCTTCTCATGCCCAGCCAGCAAGAAGGCTGGAGGGGCACAAGAAGTTGGCACAGGACACAGCCAGGGCAGCTGACCCAAAGTGGCCAACGGGGTATTCCATACCATGTGACGTCACACCTAGTACATAAACTGGGGGGAGTGGGGGTGGGGGGAATTGCCACTCAGGAACTAACTGGGTGTCAGTCAGCGGGTGGTGAGCAATTGCATTGTGCATCACTTGTACATTCCAATCCTTTTATTATTATTATTGTCATTTTAGTATTATTATCATTATTAGTTTCTTCTTTTCTGTTCTATTAAACTGTTCTTATCTTAACCCATGAGTTTTACTTTTTTTTTCCCCGATTTTCTCCCCCATCCCACTGGGCAGGGGGGGAGTGAGTGAGCAGCTGCGTGGTGCTTAGTTGTTGGCTGGGGTTAAACCACGACACTAGTAATATTAGTAAATAAGTGATAACTTTACAAAATTTGACTAAATTAACAAGTTTAGTTCAAAATCCTCAGAAAAATCTATTACCCATAATCATTGGTACATTATGGAAAGATCTAGTGTATTGTTTACACAAAAATAAAGCCAATAGATAAAATCTTTACTTTCAGTGACAAAATAGAAGTAACTTAATTTAATACAAAAGCTGATACTATACTTTTATGATATAACATTCACTTTGTGCTCTGTGTTAGGAACAGGATGGAATGGCAAAGTTTTGGGGGAATTTCTATGTCAAGCCAAAATGCAATATTCTATCCCAGAAATGCAATATCATATTCCAGAGATTTTCATCACCTGAGAACTAAAAGTCAAACACAGTTATGAACTGAAATTTTTGTATGTTTGAAATTCTATTTTTACCTTGTTTGCCACATCTCCAAAAGTCAAGTTTGTCAGAGCCATTCCAGCATACCTCCTTAATGTAACACTATAGTGGTCATTTGTAAGTCCATACATTTCACAATCCACTTGCAACAGTTCTGCAATGGCCTGCAAACCTCCTTTAAAAGTAAATAAATAATAAAATGAATAATAATAAACAATACTACTACTACTACTACTAAATTTCAATCCTAATATCAAGAATACAGCATACACACATCAAGGAGTAAATTGCATTCATATGTACAGAATACATTTCAAACATCTGAAAACCAAAAGGCTCAGAAAGGTAAATAATAATTTCTTAAATACACTGTTAAATATTGACTCTGGATCTTGAATTGTGTGCTTAGTACAAGCTGAAAGGTATGGTAGCATGATGTTGAGATTTTGGGGGAAGATGAGAACAGAAGCATTTATGAAGAGGTAAGAAGCACACCCATCTTTTAATTCCACCCAGTCAAAATCACATTTGACTGATGAACTCACACCAATTACATAAAAGGTTATTCAGTAAATCTGTTAATTATTAATTTAATAATTATTATTACTGAATCTTATTTATCCCAGAAAAATACATATAATTTTTTCATTGTTAATGAAAAGTGGCAAATTAAGGAAACTTGCATGCACAGAATTCACTGAAGATGGACTAAAGCATTCAAGCTGTTATACAGGAACCAATATGTTTAACTCATGACGCAAAAAACCCTCAGAAAGTAGTCTCCATTATAAGTCCAATACTTCTAAAATTGCAAGTATTTCCAGGATACGAATACTCTTCCAAAAATCACAGCTCATGCCAGATATAAGAGTAACTTGCATAACAACCAATTCACTAGGAAATAGTCTAGCTATAAGTTCATTTAAACTGCATCAATCAGAGTTTAAACTAGTGGTTAAAAAAAAGTGCCACATATTCAGTGAAGTATACAAGAAAGGAATGTCTGCATTTTCAGGAAGCATCTCAAAGGAAGTTAGAGAAACACATTTAGTCTTACCAAGCTCATTCATGGCATGCCTGTGTTCTTCATCAAATGAAAGTTTCATCAAAACACACACTGCAGGACAGATTTGATGATCAACTGGAGCTGGCACTGATCAGGAAATAGGTAACTATTAGTATTTCTTCAGTGTATAATTTTGTCTAGATCATAAGCTTTCCAAAGAGAATGTAATCTTAAAATAAATAAAGTGCAGGTTTTTTTCAGGGTTTGTGTCTTCCCAATAACTCAAGAACAGACAGTTAATTAAGAGCATTACTAATAAATGTGAGTACACAGAGGGTTGAATATGTGCACATACAACCAGGATTACATATATGTACTAGAAATATACTTGAAGCTGAAAAGACTCTTTATGGAAAAGAATTTAGGGAGAATTCTGAATGTATGTATTAAGTAAAAAATATGACTTCAAGTAAAAAAAAAATCTAATTTTGAAAAATAATAATCTTAGTGAAACAAATCAGTAAGTTTAAATTTTCTGGCAGCATTAAATACAACACCTAAGGTGAAGCTGTTTCTTTGGGTGTTATGTCCTTATGAATGGTTAAGTCCTTTGTTTCATAACAGAACTTTTTAAGTTCATAATTTTGTGAGCTAGACTTTCCCTAAAGCGCAAATTGTATTGGTACATCTTATTCAGAGACCCACTTCTACAAAATGATTCTTGCAGTAAAATCCAACATCCAAAACAGAGCCCACTGATTTCAGTAGTACTTCTGATATAGATGTCTACAGCATATATTTACAGAATGGCAACTTTAATCCTCCCTTACTTCAGAAAAGCAGTTATTGAGTAATCCAGGTTACATCTTTTTTTTAAAAAACCCAACTGTTATGTGAGAAAACTCCAATTCACTTAAATTGTCACTTCTTTGGTATTTTAACACTGAACTATGTCTTATGTATCACATTCTAAATAATAGTTCACATTATACTGAATAGACTGACACTATTTAATTTGTGCCCTCTATCCCTTTCCTAGATGAAATTTTTATATTCTGAACGCATCTGAATGAAGAACAATTTGGTATTATTTATTTAGATATATTTCATTATCCATTCAAATGTAAAATAGCAATGAGTAGAAATTTATGTTTAATTTGTAGATGATAGGTATAAACCAGTAGAATTATATCTGGAAAGCATACCAAAGCCTATGATTTAAAGAACAAGTTTATAAATGAGATATCATATCTATAATAGATACTATTTCCTGATACTACCTCAACTTGAATATACATAAATAATGAATAAATATATATAAAAAAAAGAAACCTTACATACATTCAACAAGAAGTAAGATTAAAGCTGAATTTTTTGTAAATTCACTGCTTTCAAAAAATCTTTTAAACATCTTTATACAGTTTACAGAACCTACCTGAGTTTTTGTCTTGGTCCATGCCTTCTTCATGTGGCTCCTGCCATTTCCAACATGTTTCACAGTAAGCACGGATTTGCTCCAAGAGATGAAGCACACGGATTTCCCGTCTGCCTTGCTTATCATTGGGCTGGGAGTGAATGATGTTATACAGTGCTGCGCCGGCTCTGGCACGGGCCTCTTTAGTACCACGGGAATTTCCTAACAACACAGAGTCTTTATCATTGCCATGTAAAAGCTGGATGAGGAGAGGAAGACATCCAGACTGACGCATAGCTATGCAGCTGTCTTGGGAGCTAGACATCGCTAGCAATGTTCGTGACATGTCATCTTTATCATGAGTACCAAGCATTGACAATAATGAATACACCATTTCCACCTGCAGGAAAAATGATTTTAAAAATACAATTACATTTAAAAAATACATATCAAATTAAAACAAGGTTCTCAATAGCATGCATGAGCAAAAAAAAGAAAATATACTTATATAATGGTGCAAGAATTTCATAGAATCATAGAACCATAGAATGGTTTGTGTTGGAAGGGACCATCTAGTTCCAACCCCCCTGCCATGGGCAGGGATGTCTTTCACTAGATCATGTTGCTCAAAGCCCTGTCCAACCTGACCTTGAACACTTCCAATGATGAGGCATCCACAACTTTGCTGGACAACCTCTTCCAGTGTCTCACCACCCTCGTAAAAAATTTCTTCCTTATATCTAGTTTGAATCTACCCTCTTTCAGTTTAAAACCGTTGCCCCTTGTCCTGTCACTACAGGTCCTGGTAAAAAGCCTCTCTTTGTCTTTCTCATAAGCCCCCCTTAAGTATTGAAAGGCTGCAATAAGGTCTCCCTGGAGCCTTCTCTTCTCCAGGCTGAACAACCCCAACTCTCTCAGCCTTTCTTCATAGGAGAGGTGTTCCATCCCTCTGATCATTTTCGTGGCCCTCCTCTGGATCAGCTCTAACAGATCCATGTGTTTTTTCATAGAATCATACAATGGCTTGAGTTGGAAGGGACCTTAAAGATCATCTAGTTCCAACCCCCCTGCCATGGGCAGGGACACCTTCCACTAGATCAGGTTGCTCAAAGCCCCATCCAACCAAGCTTTGAACACTTCCGGGGGGCAGCATCCACAGCTTCTCTGAGCAGCCTGTTCCAGTGCCTCACCACCCTCATAGTAAAGAGGGGTGTGTGCTGTGGGCCCCAGAACTGGATACTATACTCTAGGTGGGATCTCACGAGAGTGGAGTGGAGGGGGAGAGTCACCTCCCTCGACCTGCTGGCCACGCTTCTTTTTACACAGCCCAGGATATGATTGGCTTTCTGGGCTGTAAGCACACATTGACAGCTCATGTCCAATTTTTCATCTACCTCATATCCCCAAGTCCTTCTCTGCGGGGCTGCTCTCAATCCATCCATCATCCAATTTTGTACTACTTCTAAATAATTAAATAAGCACTATTAGTTCTTCACTATTTATAATCTTAATAAATCTCACTTAGTGGTTAAATGGCTAGAATGGTAATTATATCTAACTGTATTAATCTGCAAGACTAATGGCAAAGACTTCTAACTTTCCATTGCACGCAAGGATTAAAGAAACATACTAATGAAAGAAGTGCTTTAGTTTGGGAATGCAGGAATATATTTAAAATTAATTTTATCTCAGAAGAGTATGTTCTGTATGAATCATACTCTCATGAAAAGATGCTCTTCAGTGAAAAATTATTTGATGTATGGCATTAAATACAGTTACTCCAGACAAGATAAGACTGTTTACATTAATTTTTAACATACATTGTGCTAAAAAATCTTACACATAATTTAATGTTTTCCATTAAAACTATTTCAAATTAACCAATGAATATTTGTTATGATGAATGATTTGCATATAGGCCAGATTATTTACAGCTAATGCAAAATTGAAGAGTTAATTTAACACTTTCTTCAAGTTTACAGGGATAAAAACAATGGAGCAAACAAATGCTCATTTAATATATACAGTATAAAGTACTAAGCATTTGTCCAACTAAATCAAGTTATGAAAAACCAGCATTACACATTTAACTTGGAGCAACCAGATTGCAAATTAAAAAATAGCAATTTTTGAGGGGTTACGTTGGCTACCATATAATATAGTGGTCAATGCACTATTTGGTTTGTCTTTTGCATTCTGTTTTCTTCAGTAATAGCTTTAGATTGAGAAATGTGTTTGGTTCTTTTAGTGAACTTTTAGTAGAACAATATGATGTACAAGGTAATATTAGATACTATCTAGAAACCCCAAACTCCAAAAGCCAAGAATACACAAATTTCAAAATCATAGCACAACATAAAGAAATTATCAAAGGGAATTGCAAAATAGCAGTGGGTGTATTTCTTTAAAATATACCAACTAAGGAAGAAATGAGACTTGCAGACTGTTATACAAAGTTTTCTAATAATAACTACATTTTTGCACTGGTTACCAGATCAATGAATTATTTTATTTGGTTTCTTCAGAGACTATTCTAATGTCTCTGAAGATGAGTACAAATACTGAGTTATTAAAAAAATGGATAGTGGTGGGTAGACTAAGCAATAAGTCTGTTAACATGAATTTTTCTAAATACTAGAATTGCTGAACCAATAGAAGTCTTAAAATTTATAAAATTGTATGATCACATGCAAAATCCACTGAAATACTCTTGGAGCCAATTTTATGACAGCATAGCATCCCGGTTTGTAGATCCTTACTTCCTGGTCTGGGAAAAAAATCAAATACAGTATTAAGACAATCCACTTGGATTCTTAAATGAGAGTGAATTCAGTCTGCTTTATGCATGCCTCTTGACAGACATTTTAAGCAGCAACTTTAGTCCACAGCTATTTAGATTTGGAAGATAAAGTTTTTGTCAGAGAATAAAGCTATAGAAGCCATCAAAATCTGGCCTCCAGGTTTGTGGCACATATAGTACAGGAAAAACTCTAAAATATATACATATATTCTTTATATATACACTACACACAGAGGCATCTCTTTTTGCATCTGTAAATGCTTAAAATCTCTACTGCTTTCCCTTCTTCTCATGCATTAATTTCAAGCTTTTCTTACCCCACAGCACACTAAGATGGACCTATTTGTCTTTTTCCTTCTACCCTCAGTCCCTTTCTCTGCATTCAGGGCTCTCCCCTTGTCTGCACCTTTTGGGAATTCTACGCTTTATAATGGGAAGTAGCAAACAGACACTCTAACTATTGTCACCTCCATTTGGTGCACACATACAATGAAGGGCAGAAATTACAACATAACACTGTTTTAAGGTCCAACATACTTAATACTATGTCAAGGTGTGGCTTCCCAGAAGACTGGGATCAGCACCCCATTGATAATATCTATATTGCTGCTGATGCCAGAGACAGTATAAACTTCAGTGGTTTATGGAACTCAATTGTGTGTTACAGATTTGCCCTTTTTTCCTCTCTTCATGCTGCTTGTATATCTTGAGTACACTCTCTATTGTATATCAAGCTTCATCTCTAATTTTTCAGTAACTTTTTAGAATACACTGCAGATATATAAAAGGTTGCTTCAAAAGATGGAAAGAGTACCTCCTATTTCCATTGAGAAAAAGGAAATTGCAGCTAAAGAGAGTTAGGTTAGTTATTAAAAATTTTAATAGTAAAAACTGAAAAATGGATAGAGATTGCTTATCATTAAAGCTTTTACCAATAGGTTAGACAGCTTTCATATGCTGTCAAGAATGCTTTTGATAAAATTAATGCATTACTGGGAGATATATGAGGTGATCTCCTCAAAGTCCCTTCACATTTCCTATTTTCAATGATTATTCAATTCAAATATTTTAGTCATGACAAGCATTTTCCATTCTTCATTATTCTATGTTGTATTATCTGAGTTACTGTAGAGACAATGAACAGACATTTATTACCATCAAGGGCTTACATAACTTTTTTTATTATTATTTAAATATCTTAGCAATGCTATCTGTTTTGAGGACTCAGACTCCAGTAAAGTATTCCAAGAACTGCTTTTAAAAGGGTTAGTTTTCATAATGGATTATGCATCAACATCACAAGTTTTTTAGGTACTCAATTTCTTGCAATCAAATTTTCCTTATTGATCATTTGGCTAGTATTGGCGCTATTGGCAGAAACAATGAGGTTATTGTATTAGTAAAAATGTAGCATTAGCGACCTGTGGTTTGTAATCTTCGGTTACCTTGGTACCCAGATGATTTGTCAGTCTGCGAGGAACAGAATAGTTATTACTAGAGTTCATAACACTGGCTGTCTCATGGTCCATTTGAGCAGCAGAACCCTAAAAATTTAAACAACAACTCAGTATAACACAAAGTCTAACTGCAATACAAACTATTGCCTAAATCAGTTTCAGCCTTGGATGATGAAATCATATTTATAATGAACTGTCAGCATGTATTTTGGTTAAGTTAGGTCCCCCCACCCCGACATAACTTAGATGTCACTGTTAAACTGGGTTTTATTACCCATTTTTCCCCTAAATTCAACCTCAAAGAAGTTATATTTTCAATGGAAGTCTTTTATAATTATTTTCACCAAGAAAAAGGAGAACTGGACCTGGCAACAAACTGAATTATGATTTTTACAGAGGGAGAAAAAAGTAGCCTCTACTTTTAGGTCAGATTATATAGTGAGTAAGAATAAGCCTGTACTACCTTCAGAACACCATCAGATATGCAGGAATTGACAAGGAAAGAGATTCATCTTGACAAGGAGTAACCTACTTGAACTTGTCTTTATCAAAAGCAAATCACAGGTGGATGAATCTGTTCTATTTTTTAATGAAAAGCTATAAAATAATGCTGACATTATTTGCTGTAGTTTCTCTAGAAACTATGGTAGATAGCATGTTTCTACCTATTGTAACAACACCCAGTTATTAACATCTTTGCCCTTTTTTAATCTATTTTGTGTATTTACATTCCCCTGCCTTTTATCTTCTCATGCTCTTTGGAGTGGTGGTGGTGTGTGTGGGGGTGTGGGTATGTTAGTTCTTTCTTTTTCTCCGCTTCCTGTCTGTGAAGCTTCCTTTACTATGTCCCTCTCTCACAAGAAGATTCCATTCAGTTTGGGGCACTTAAAAATACATTTTAATAGTATACAATTTAAGGGAAAATTGTTCCATTTGTTTTATTGCTGTACTGGGTGAGCTTTATTCTCTCTCAAAATTGAGCTGAGTGCCGCCTTATATTGAAGTTTGCCCAACATTCCATTGTCCTAAGCCTGCATCACTGTATTAAGTGACTTTTTCCTGTATCAGCTCTAATAGAAGGAAGACACAATTTCCTAAGAGTTCTTAATCCTTTTATATATACCTAGGTGAATATGTTACCCACTGTGATCAAAATAGGTGGTAATATGATAAATATTTATCTGGAATTGTTTGTCATCTTAACAAAACAGCCCAAATAAAAAATAAACTTCAGAAGCTGAAAAATTACTTCATATTCTAACTGTTAAACACTAACTATGAAGGAATCACAGAAGCAAACTCCTACAAAAATCATAAATATTACTGGACCATATCAGTGACATTTAAAAAGTCACGTACAAAATAATGTATACTATTTTAAAGACACAGGTCTTTTAATCTATTGACTTTTAATTTCAGGTAAAAATTATTTAAAAAAATAGAAAAAAATTCTAGTCATACTGGAACATTTAAACAGACTCATTTCATTCTCCATTTGAATCCAGAACATTTCATGCATATTCCAGAATAAGTATTAACATAGGATACTAAATAAGTACAACTAGAATGATTTAATTCACACATTATTTTATTCCAATATATATTTCCTATATAAACAAGCACTTCTTTTTGCTGTTATGGATGGGAAAATTTGAAAAATGTAAAGCTTAGAATGAAAACTATATTAGACTTCCTAAATTATTTCACTTTAATAATCTGCAGTGCTATGGATATGGGAAAGAACCCTGAGATTTTTACACTGACTGATCCATTAATATCATCTTGACCTCAGACTACATTCAGAGGATTACAGGTTTTGTATATGTACATGCCAAAATTCTCCACTCATAAGTTCAATATGCTCATTTTATCCAAGAAGGAAAAAAAGATGCAAGTTTGGAGCACTACCTATTAAAGTCCAGTGTAGTGTAGACAAAAATAGAATACTTTTCCTATTGTTTCTAAAAAATGGTATCAACTTTGATCCAAATAACTATTTCCTTCAAAGCCATAATTTTTGGCCTTACTACTTTGAGGATGCCAGGAGTACCAAATTAAATGCAATTACCTTTCTTACTGGCTCCTAAAGACTGATCTGAAAAAAGTATAAGAAATGTGTAGCCATTCATCTGAGAAACTGGAAAAAGACAGAGGGATGTATATGGATCCTTCTTGTGTAGAACCTTCTCTTTCAAAATCTTTTCTTATCCTTCTACTTCGTCTTGTTTTCTCTTTTTATACTTTCCTGTCTTTCACTTGTTGTTTGTTGTGCTATACTTGCTATTTACTCTGTCAATCAGGTTGTGTTCCCTATTTTGTGGCATATTTTATTAATAAAATAGAATACCTCATTGAATTCCTTTATAAAATTTGCAAAATAGATGTTTGAATAAATTTCACTATAGTGGCAGAATAGTGAGCATAACAGAACAGAAGAGAAGATAGCTGTAAGATGGTACAGAAAAGGACATGGCTGAATCCTGAAAAATCCTTTCTTCAATTGGCAAATTTTCAATTAGCATTGCTCACATGACTACAAAACCAATTAGTCTCAAATTATTAAGTTAAAACTTTTTGCACTCCACTTAATAGTGATTGCTCAAAGAAGCAAAGTATATTGAGCTGGTTTATCAGAAATAAATGCTATGCTCAATCTATTAAGCCTTCTGTCTCTGGACTTGCCCTAAGAGTAAATAATCCTCAGATGTCTCTTAGAACACAGATTCAGAGCCCTGGATCTATCAACCTCCAGGAGGAAAGAATACAAATGTTTTAAATATTTTAACGAGGCAAAGTTCAAAATTGTTCAAATACTAAACATAAAACCTCAAATGAAGAATGAATGGTCTACTTGCATAATGTCTGCCAAGGCATATGAGAATCCCTTCTTCCTTCTTTGTAAAATATCTGTTGTCCAAAATAACTCCGGATTCATACAATCAAGAAAGAAAATACAGCCACAATGCATCAATTATTTAAATACATTATGTTTTCAGCCCCAAAGCAGCACTGAATTAATTTTTCCCAAGCAATAAAGCTGTCATAAGAATTATAGTGAAAGCCTCAAGCAACTGTTCAGATATAGCAGAGAGAACTTAATTCAAAATGGTGATCAAATATCTTTCAAAAGCAAAAGTATGGGCTATGCTTAATGTTAAATCAATCACTCAAGCCAAACAACAATTTATATTCTTTCTGATAAATCTCCTTGCACAGGATAGTTTCAGAAGGATTTAAATAATTCTACTTCCCTAAAGTAGCACAAATATTTTACACATGAATTAAATGATCAAATTTATAGCATGAAGTTTTAAGAGCCCAAATTACTAATGTGAATGTCTCAGCTACAGTTGGAGATTATGAAGTGAACAAACATTAATTAGTGCATGATAAAGAATTAAAGTATTTTTAGCCGAAGAGGTCTCAAACATGCAAAAATATTAATATAAAAAGATAAAGAAGAATTTATCTTAGCCCTCTAAATACAGTGCTAATGTGTTTCACTAATAAAAGGAATGACAATGAAAGATTATTTAAAAGCATTTATATAATCCTTCAGCACACTTCCAGAAGATTATCTCATTGATAATACTGTTTCAAAGCTTTATCTAAAATAGTATTAAAAAAATATCAATGATAAACCTGCCATTTGATTATTTTCATTTTTAAAATCACTGATATTTCAGTGATAATTTCTCAAGTGAAATTTTGAGCAATTTCCCATAATTAAACCATACTTCTAATATTACAGTTCACCTAGAATAAAATACATTTTCTATAGTCATTCTTTTTATTTGTTTCTTAGTATTAGGCTCATTAATCATTTAAATAAAAGAAAACAGCTCCTTGCATTATGGAATGTTTACACTTCATCCTATTAAAACATTTATTTCTAATAAACACAAGAAATTTTCTCACTTCCACATGGAATGAAGAAAAGTGTAAATATTTTTTAAATGAACAAGCATATAAACACAATAAGGTATATACCAAGATATAAGCATTGTACATTTCAAGTATTTAATTATACTATCAACATAGAAAATAAATAATCAATTTACCTGACCAGTACCAGTAGTTGCTATGCTGATTTCTGCTGTTCCTTGACCTTCATTGTGCCTCTCTGTATCATGGGAACCCACATCATGCTTGCTTTGAGGTGCCCTCTGTTAATACAAGAGTGTATGAAATTATATACAGAAATGAAGTACGCTTTAACATTCAAAGCTCTCTAAACTATAAATGCATCAATGCTGTATCTTCACAAAACCATTGAGTAGTGCTTTGTATTTCATAACTCTTAGCCTCAATAATTAACAGCTGAGACAGAGTGTTTTAGAAAAATTACAAGATGAAAGCAAAGCATGTCCTCTCAGGATTATAGTCCCGGAAGACAAAGGATTTGCTGTGAGACACAGAAACACCATTCTCTACCAGCTGTGCTCACATCACTATCAGAAACGTAACAGAACTGGAGCAAAAAAACTGTCTCTGCAATTTCATGTGATCTGTGCATTTACTTGGAAACAAGGCTAGCACAGTTTAAGATTTCCATTCAAACACAAACACTTTCTGGGTGAACAGAAGGGTACACATATAGTACGAATCTTTCTACATTTTAATGACAAACAATGCAGGAGTAACCACTTTGATGCAAATAAAATTTAAATAATCTGCTACTGATCAACCTAATCATATTTTATCAAAGTGAATGCAAATGATACAGCAACCTAGTACAGACACATGTTCCAGTTTCTTAAGGCAATCCAATTTTTGATACAACTACATGAAAATTAAACTGTTGTCAAATCCACTCAGAGAGATCACAAGATCAACACCAGAAATAGGGCTTTATATATTTCCTTAATAAAGCAAATAGAATAACTGAGCAGAATACTGTGTAAAGTGTCCAACATCATCCACTAATTTGTTTAAAATGTTCCAGTTTTTCAGCATGACATAAACCGTTCTGTCCTTGGAACTGGCTTGAAGTCTGAAATTCAAAAGGTATTACCTTATCTCCAAAGCAGGATTGTTCTTATAATATTAGTTTTGATGCCAAGCCTCATTTTTCTGGCTCAGAGGCTACTACCATAACAGACAATACTCTCTTGTATCCCTCTCATTTCATTTGCATAACTATACTTGGTTTATCAAATTCCATTTCTATGGGACTTTACAATTTTTATGAGCAGTCCAGCCTATGACAGCATAGTCTGCTTCATCTTGCTTTATGCAAATTTCTCTGTAATATCTAGCAGAAACATACTTCTCTTCAACGTACATATACTAAAACTTCTTTCATTACCTGAAAAAATGGTGAACGCGCTCATACAGTACCACTGGCATGCACTCTTATTTTTTTTTTATTCATATAAAAATATTAGTCTCAAACCCAGAAAACATTTAACATCCAACAGGATTTCAGAAACCAGTAACTAACTGATTAAATACATGTGAAATAATAATTTAGAAATAAACATTAAAAAATGAAAACTATACAGTTTAAGTAATGGAAGAAGATACTTCAAAGAACACAGGAACATTAAACAAAGTAATAACATGAAAAAATTGAAACTTATAATTAGTAACATTTTCCTTAATATTATATGTATGGAAGATGAATAACCACAAGGCAAAACTCTCAAAATATTTTGGGAGATACAGTGTCGTTATTCTTTTAAACCTGATTTGTAGTTTTAAAACTTACCATCTCTATCAGTGTGTATGAAATTATATTGTTATTGCTGCTAATAAAATGACTAAAGAAATTTTATTTCCCAATACAACAGCAGGACCCAGTCAAGATAAGCCCTGTTGTACTATGCACTGAATACAGTATAAGGACTCTCCCTGTCTCAAAGTACTTTCAATCTTGAGTAGAGTAAAGTGATGAGTTTGACATAAAATCTAGATCTACGCCTCCAATATAACACGGGACAGAACTTTCCAAACAGTCATTAGATAACAATAATTTTTAATCCCATGAAGAAAGTAGCATTCAAAGTATCTAGATGTGAAAAGCTGAACTGTTCATTAGCAAGGCTCTGAATCACTGTGCCGCCCAGTTGATGCTATTTATATGTTATTCTTCCAAGAACAGTTCCAGATTTGGGGCCTGAGGAGTGGGGGGGACTAATTTATTAAATAGTTTTGATTAATCTAGAGAACAAACAGGGATCTATTTCATTCCCTGAAAACATAAGCAGAATTCTCTCTTACATTCTCTGTCCCTCTCTTCCCAGTCACATAAGTTTTTTGTTTACTACATGCTATTTACAAAAGAGGTGGCTTCCCATTTCGAGAAAAAGCTCTCAAAAGTATGCCATGACAAAAAGTAGTCAACATAACACCCAAATTAATTTATAATTATAAAGAAATTATTTACAATTACTACCAGGGTTCACACCACCTAAAATGCATGTTTGCAGTCACAACATGCATAAACAAGCACATTCTTTACTGTCACATGAGTCATCAGCAGGGCTTGAATGCGAAACTTCCAAGTTCACAGAAAAGACTTTTTACCACTTTCGTTACTAGAGTAATTTGAAGTGAGAAGCTGTTCACTTTGTACATACTGACCCAAAGGAGTTAACAATAACACACAGCCAGCAGATAATTAGTATTTATTGAAAACTGATTCTTCTACTTCTTCTATTCATCTTGGGAGTCTTCCAATTAATAAGAAGGGCATAAGGGAAGACAGGGAAAACTACAGACTGGTTAGTCTAACCTCAGTACCTAGAACAATTATGGAGAAGATCATACTGGGTGCTACTGAAAGGCATTTAAAGGACAATGCAATCATCAGGCAGAGTCAACATGGGTTCACAAAGGGAAAGTCCTGTTTAACTAATTTGATATCCTTCTACGATAAGGTCACCCACCTAGTGGATGAAGGGAAGGCAGTGGATGTAGTTTTTCTGGATTTTAGTAAGGCTTTCGATACTGTCCCTCACAGCGTCCATCTGGACAAGTTGTCCAACTGTGGGATGAGCAGGTACACGGTGCGCTGGGTGAAGAACTGACTGAAGGGCAAAGCTCAAAGGGTTGTAGCGAATGGGGCTACATCTGCCTGGTGACCAGTCACCAGCGGTGTTCCTCAGGGTTCAATTCTAGGGCCAGTTCTGTTCAATATTTTTATCAGAGAATGTATTGGATTTGTGTGGCAAGGTTTTGGTAGCGGGGGGGTTACAGGGGTGGCTTCTGTAAGAAGCTGCTGGAAGCTTCCCCTGTGTTCGAGAGAGCCCATGCCAGCCGGCTCTAAGATGGACCCGCCGCCGGCCAAGGCCGAGCCAATCAGTGATAGTGGTAACGCCTCTGTGATAACATTTTTAAGAAGGAAAAAAAGTTGGGACAGATGGAAACAGCCGCCGGAGAGAAGAGTGAGAACATGTAAGAGAAACAACCCTGCAGACACCAAGGTCAGTGAAGAAGGAGGTGGAGGAGATGCTCCAGGCGCCAGAGCAGAGATTCCCCTGCAGCCCGTGGGGAAGACCATGGTGAGGCAGGCTGTCCCCCTGCAGTCCATGGAGGTCCACGGTGGAGCAGATCTCCACCTGCAGCCTGTGGAGGACCCCACACCGGAGCAGGTGGGTTCCCGAAGGAGGCTGTGACCCCGTGGGAACCCTGCGCTGGAGCAGGCTCCTGGCAGGACCTGCGGATCTGTGGAGAGAGGAGCCCACGGAGCAGGTTTTCTGGCAGGACTTGTGACCCCGTGGGGGGCCCACGCTGGAGCAGTGTGCTCCTGAAGGACTGCACGCCGTGGAAAGGACCCATGCTGGAGCAGTTCATGAAGAACTGCAGCCCGTGGGAAGGGCCCACGTTGGAGAAGTTCGTGGAGGACTGTCTCCCATGGGTGGGACCCCATGCTGGAGCAGGGGAAAAGTGTGATGAGCCCTCCCCCTGAGGAGGATGAAGCAGCAGAAAATAACGTGTGATGACCGTAAACCCCATCCCCGTCCCCCTGTGCCGCTGGGGGCGTTGGTAGAGAAATCCGGGAGTGAAGTTGTGCCCAGGAAGAAGGGAGGGGCGGAGGGAAGGTGTTCTGAGATTTGGTTTTATTTCTCATTACCCTACTCTGGTTGATTGGTAATAAATTGAGTTAATTTTCCCCAAGCTGAGTCTGTTTTGCCTGTGACAGTAATTGGTGAATGATCTCTCCTGTCCTTATCTAGACCTGCAAGCTCTTTGTTATATTTTTTTTTCTCCCCTGTCCAGCTGAGGAGAGGGGAGTGATAGAACGACTTTGGTGGGCACCTGACGTCCAGCCAGGGTCAAACCATCACAGCGATCTGGAGGCAGGAGTTGAATGCACCATTAGCAAGTTTGCTGACGATACCAACCTGGGAGGTGCTGTTGACTCTCTCGAGGGACAAGAGGCCTTGCAGAGGGATCTAGATAGACTGGAGCATTGGGCAATCATTGGTGGCATGAAATTTAACAAGACTCTGAACCTGGGACGGAGTAACGCCAGGCACAAGTATAGATTGGGAGAGGAGTGGCTGGGGAGCAGCCCTGCAGAAAGGGATCTGGGGATGCTGGTTGACAGCAGGCTCAACAGGAGTCAGCAGTGTGCCCTGGCAGCCAAGAGGGCAAACCGCATTCTGGGGTGCATTAAACACAGCATAACCAGCCAGTCAAAAGACGTGATTATCCCGCTGTATTTAGCAGCGGTGGTGCGGCCTCACCTTGAGTATTGTGTGCAGTTCTGGGCCCCACAATTTAAGAAGGATGTTAAGGTCCTTGAAGGTGTCCAGAGGGGCTGGAAGGCATGTCCTATGAGGAACGGCTAAGGACTCTGGGTTTGTCTAGTTTGGAGAAAAGGAGGCTGAGGGGCGACCTCATTGCTCTCTACAGCTTCCTGAGGAGGGGAAGTGGAGAGGAAGGTGCTGATCTCTTCTCCCTGGTATCCAGTGACAGGATGTGTGGGAATGGTTCAAAGCTGCATCAGGGGAGGATCAGACTTGACATTAGGAAGCATTTCTTTACCGACAGAGTGGTCAAACACTGGAACAGGCTTCCTAGAGAGGCAGTCAATGCCCCATGCCTGTCAGTGTTTGAGAGGCATTTGGGCAATGCCCTTAATAACATGCTTTAATTTTTGGTCAGCCCTGAATTGGTCAGGCAGTTGGACCAGATGATCGTTGTAGGTCCCTTCCAAGTGTTCTACTTCTATTCTATGCACACACATACACATAAGGATGACTAAAATATATTTTATATCTTATAAAAAAAATATAACTGTACAGTAAATAAATTAATATTCATCTCTGTCAGAGTGTGAGTTAGTGGTTATAAAGATAGCATAACCACTACAAGTATGTACCTTCTTTGCATTGTCTTTAACACTGAAGGTAGGACCTGTGGATGAAAATATATAAGCTATCAACCACATCAGCTAAAGAACCACAGAATTTAAACAACAGACTCTGTAATCTCTGCATGTGATACAGCATCTAGAGAATGGCATGCAGGTACAGTATATTAAACAGAATGACCTATTCTGGGACATGATTTTTGAAGAACTGTGAAGCAGAATGAGTGAACTATGATTCCGTTATCTGAGAAGCTGGCTGTGTATTCTTGCATAAAGTGGCCTTATAGAAGTTCTCATTTAATCATCCCTTGTCCTGGTTTCAGCTGGGATAGAGTTAATTGTCTTCCTAGTAGCTGGTATAGTGCTATGTTTTGAGTTCAGTATGAGAAGAATATTGATAACACTGATGTTTTCAGTTGTTGCTAAGTAATGTTTAGTCTAAAGTCAAGGATTTTTCAGCTTCTCATGCCCAGCCAGCAAGAAGGCTGGAGGGGCACAAGAAGTTGGCACAGGACACAGCCAGGGCAGCTGACCCAAAGTGGCCAACGGGGTATTCCATACCATGTGATGTCACGTCTAGTACATAAACTGGGGGGAGTGGGGGTGGGGGGAATCGCCACTCGGGGACTAACTGGGCATCGATCGGCAGGTGGTGAGCAATTGCACTGCACATCATTTGTACATTCCAATCCTTTTATTATTACTATTGTCATTTTATTAGTGTTATCATTATTAGTTTCTTCTTTTCTGTTTTATTAAACCGTTCTCTATCTCAGCCCACGAGTTTTACTTCTTTTCCTGATTTTCTCCCCCATCCCACTGGGTGGGGGGGAGTGAGTGAGCGGCTGCGTGGTGCTTAGTTGCTGGCTGGGGTTAAACCACGACATCCCTGAAATGGATGAATAATAAAATCTCATACATGCAATGTGATGACTGTGAAGTGCACAAGAAATATTAACGTTGGTGGGGGGGAGTTGACCTTGGCTGGCTGCCAGGTGCCCACCATGCTGCTCTCTCACTCACCCTCCTCAGCAGGACTGAGGGAGAAAGATGAAAAACTCGTGGGTCGAGATCAAAGCAGTTTAATAAGAAAAGCAAAGGCCACACGTGGAAGCAAAGAAAAGCAAAAAGATTTACTCTCTACTTCCCATGAGCAGGTGATGTCCAGCCAGTTCCTGGGAAGTAGGGCATCAGTACCCGCAGTGGTTGCTTTAGAAGACAAACACCTTCATAACAAATGCCCCCCATTCCTCCTCCTTTCTCTTAGCTTTTATTGCTGAGCATGATGTCATATGGTAGGGAATATCCTTTTGGTCAGTTTGGGTCAGCTGTTCCAGCTACGTTCCCTGCCAACCTCTTGCCCACGCATAGCCTACTGGCCTTTGTGGGAGGGGGTGGTGGTTGGAGACACAGCCTTGATGCTGTGCAAGCACTACTCAGCAGTATCCAAAACATGGATGTGTTATCTACACCTTTCTAGCTACAAATACAAAGCACAGCACTATGAGGGCTGCTATGGGGAAAGTTAACTCCATCCCAGCTAGACCCAATACAATTGGTTTCTGAAAAGCCTTGCCTTGAGCTTAGTCTATGGGCCATGTTCATACTTTAGTGTACCTTTTTTTCTCCTAAGAAAGCTCATTCTATGAATGGGCTTTTTCTTTCTAAATTTGCCTTTTGAAAGCTCCAAAGTGGAATCTTTCAAGCCAAAGTTAAATTGCTAGATGCAGGGAGGAAAACTATTTCTCATGATTTATCTGCAAGGGCTTGGTGAAACTGAAATACTGTAAATCTTATTACAATCTACCTTTCTCTCTGCTTTCTGAAGAAAACTCTTTCTCTGTAGTTGTTCCTTTAAATTATAAGTGTTCATTCTCAGAAGGCATTATCTGGGTTTAGAGCCCCTCTGTCATTCCTGAATTCTAGCATCACACTACAAAAGGAACAAAGTTTTGAAGTTGCTGAGTATGCTTGTTTGCTTTTGTAGCAAAATGGTGAAAGACTGCAAGTGCCTATTATAGGCTCCCCCCATCTTGTCACTATGCTCTAAATGCTTTTAAAGTAAACAGGAACTATCACTTGTCAGTTGTTAATTTCCCTGTATTTACTAGTAGAAAAAAGACAGATCTCTCGGTGTGACATTTGTAAGAATAGTAGGCCTTGATTCTTTTTTGCTATAATAACCAATTACAAATAATTTTACTTAGTACTTTGTAAAAATGAGTTGCAAAAGTTGTTCCTTGTGTATTTATTAGGAATAATGGTTGTTTTAGGCAAAAGACTTTTTTTCCCTCACAATATTCCTGTGCCTTATTATTTTCTGTGTTGAAAACTGCAGATAAACTATTATTTTCTTAGATACCAAAAAATGTTTATTTCACCATAACTTCATAGTACGTACAAAAACTATATACATACAGGTGTAAGAAAGAATGTAGTAAGATCAAGAGAATAATGCAATGAACAAAACCAAGAAACCATAAGATTGAAAACATTGTGTTATGGTTAAGTCATAAAGGAGAAAAAAATCTTGTAAGTCAAATCATTAAGAGAACTCCTATCCATCAGAGTGCTTTATCAAAATAGTTTAAAGTTTGCTGAGAACAATCTCTGAACAGAATAAATTATCTGCAGCAACACTGTCTAATAGAAACACTTCACATATTTCAAATGACAGATATTATGATAGAAAGGCCTGGACCACTATAGCAAATTAAAACACCATATTAAATACTTGCTAAGAAATTGTTGTGGGATTTGAGTTTTTTTAATGCAATTTTAGATTCGTACCTGACAGCCAAACATTCTGTCTTTGGAGACTCTATAGTGGATTGCAAACCTTACGAAAATCTCACAAAATGTATACTAGAAGTCTCATGAATTTGGAAGGTAGCATCACTTGCAGGCAAATTACCTCAACTTTTCCTAATAGCATTTACAGGAGTTAGCAACTTTGCCAAACCTTTAAAATGTCTTAAAAGTTTTTCTGCTGATTTATCTCCCAAAGCTATTTTCTATGGTATAGTATTATATTTTGTCATATACTAAAATATATATTGCACTTAGATTCTGCAATTAGTGGCCAACTTAATCAGTAGACAAGCTATGATATTTATTATTAAATATTTATAAACATAAGAAGCACATTCAAGTTGGGTATCACTTTATCAGGCACGGTATAAAAATATCATAAATGCTTCATGTTTATATTTTTCAGTTATATGGACATTGCAATTTGACTGCTACTGCCTTTCTTCTTGCCACCAGGCAATTTCAGAACTAGATCTAGTTGCTACCCACAGGAGATGGCCATCCTTTGGCAAAATGATTAAAAAACCACTATGTAGTATTAATAGGTGTGTAGTTACTCCCTCCTTAACCACCAGTACCCTGTTAACTCTGTCCTAAAATGTGCAAATGTACAACCAATCCTTCCAGAAGCTTTATCGATAGGACATACCACAAGAAAATTTTGATATATTAAAGAATTTCCATGTATTCAGAGGCCAAATAAGAGAAAGGACTGGAGTGAAGAACTGAGACAAAAACTACTCTTTGAGTCCTTGAGGTGAGTCAGTACACTCCCCCCAGCAGGAAATGAAACTTCTTCAGGCAGGGAGGAGAGAAAAAAAAAACCCAAACCCTAGAGGCCGCAGGTTGAAAACTGAACTGACCAATCGAGACGTGCCAGGTACACTGAGGTGACCTTCTTGGCCAATAGGGATTAAATGACCACAGATCAGATTCGACAAGGGTATAAACGGGGTCCCACCGGAGGACATGTTGGAATCAGTCCTCCTCGGAGTAGCGGGTCTGCAGTCGGGGACTCCCCCTTGGGTCGGGGCACCGCCCAAGGTAACTCCTCGAGGGAGAGAGCCCTCATCTTTTAGGTGAGTGATATGCGCATTTTGAGTCATCACTTTTGAATCTTAAGGATTCTTAAGTTGGCTGTGTAGTACTAATTCCCCTTACATCATTGAGCCTGTGGTTCACTAATGTTATTGGAGGTCTAACTAACTAACTAACTTTTTACTGAAGAGTAAATCTGACTTTTAACACCTGTTGGATTTGACTGTGCGTGCCTCCATAACAATACTGTGCTATTTTTTCCAGAAAAAGAGAGAAAAATTCTGTAGAATTCTGCTTTCTGAGAGAAAGCAATGGAAATACAGCAATCAATTATTTAAGGCTATTCAGACTAAGTTCATACCACTTGTACTACAATATCACACATATTTAACTAATTCTGAACATTAGTAAAATTCTTCTCTTAAAATAGAGTACCATATCTTATAGTACTTCTCTTCCAGTAAATTACCTTTTCCCTGAGGCTGTGTACCTCCTCAATTTGCTGACCAACTCATTAATCTCCTTTTAGCACTACCCTACAACTTTTTAAGCGCCTGTACACAGGTCCCCACCAAATTGCTCTTCAAAACATATCCCCATCCCTTTTCTGAAACTCATCATCAGACTAGGTTTATGTGGTATAATATTTACTCTTCTCTACCAAAGGTTATTTCCAGAACTATGTCCACAGTACTGGACTGCAATCTGAGGAGATGTCAAGGGAGCAGATATGAATGAGGTGTTTGTTGCACACTTGAATGCAACTATAGGGAGGTTGTAAGGCAGTATGTGGTAAAGGCACAGAGAAAGGACTTTCAGCTATTGAATTGCTTAGTTTCCCTACTAAGGAAGCTGACAGCTGTTTGATAATGTGATAGTGAATTGCTTTCACAGTGGTGTGCATGCACAGATGCATCATTTTACGATTTTACCTCCAAAAGTTATCAGTGTCATTTTAGTCAACTGTGACCTTATACATTGATTGAAACAGTTTGTTAGGTGGTAAAAAGGCAATTTTATCACCTGATAGTGACAACATAGTTACCACCATAGGTGACAGTTGATTTCCTTATCCCTAACTATGATCCCATCAGAATTAATTACAGATTTCAAGTCCAACTTCTCTCTAAACTTAGAGTAAATAAATAAATAAATACAAATCAGATCACTAATAATAAATTGGGTGGTTTTGTTCAGAAGCATTTTGAAAGCTTTCATAACACATTTTTTGAAAATATCCTCAAATTGTTTTGAAAACTATACTAATTATATCTGTCCAATAACAAACCAGACATTCTATGCAGAGACAACCTGTACATTAGACTGGTAATTTTTGTGCTTCCCTCTCATATTACTGAAAAGATGCATCAACTTTAATATTGAATGGTGGAAAAAAAAATGTAAATTAAATTTATTCTCATTCTGAAATAAAGATGGGCACCTCTAAATGTCACATGACAAGAATACCACTGTGTCTTGGTTTCAGCTGGGATAGAGTTGACTTCCTAGTAGCTGGTACAGTGCTATGTTTTGAGTTCGGTATGAGAAGAATGTTGATAACACACTGATGTTTTCAGTTGTTGCTAAGTAATGTTTAGTCTAAAGTCAAGGATTTTTCAGCTTCTCATGCCCAGCCAGCAAGAAGGCTGGAGGGGCACAAGAAGTTGGCACAGGACACAGCCAGGGCAGCTGACCCAAAGTGGCCAACAGGGTATTCCATACCATGTGACATCACATCTAGTATATAAACTGGGGGGAGTGGGGGTGGGGGGATTGCCGCTTGGGGACTAACTGGGCGTCGGTTGGCGGGTGGTGAGCAATTGCACTGTGCATCACTTGTACATTCCAATCCTTTTATTATTACTGTTGTCATTTTATTAGTGTTATCATTATCATTATTAGTTTCTTCTTTTATGTTCTATTAAACTGTTCTTATCTTAACCCATGAGTTTTACTTTTTTTCCTGATTCTCTCCCCCATCCCACTGGGTGGGGGGGGAGTGAGTGAGCGGCTGCGTGGTGCTTAGTTGCTGGATGGAGTTAAACCATGACACACTGATTTTAGAGAAAGTTACAAACATTATGAAAAGAAACGTCTTTTATAGTTATCTGAAAACAAAAAATTATAATGTAATAATATTGCTCACAAGAAGTCCATGGCAGAACATGGAAAAAGACCCTGACCTTCCTGGACTATAGTCCTAGGCTTTAAAGACAGAAGAGTATCCTCTCTTTTCTTATCACTGTCCCATTCATCTTCTATTCAATGCCCTGAATTTAGCCAAGTCCTATATACTGTGTAGTAAAGACTAAGTGTATTTAACAAGTGTATCATATTTACACTAAAGGAGGCTATGTTGTTTTACACTGCTAACTTTTCAGTACTAAGCAATTTTATTATTTTTAACATACTTTTCTTTATTTAAAAATAAGTATGTCTTACACCACCTGGGAAAACAGAAATACCATCATAGGTAACCTTATCAATCCACACTGGTCACTGGCCAGGTCAGTAACAAATACCTTTAAAATCCAAAGCACTAATCAGCATGATGGCCTTAAAAGAATGTCTGCTAATAGGAAGAGGCTATTATCTGAGATATAGAGAAAACAGCTCAGTATAAAGGACGTTAAAATTTTTTGTAAACCATTGACAAATAACTGCTGGAGAATAAGAATCCTAGTTTCTTTTTCTGGTTGAAGAATAAATTTGTCTACAGACTACATACTTGACATTTAAATATATTAATTAAAAAAAGGTTTATAGTTAATAGAGGAGCTTGTTAGTTTAGAAGCAAGCTTTAATAGATGCGATCTACTGTATCCGCTCAATTAAGGTTACTTGAGAAAGGGAGGAAAGATATGTAATTTTGCTAAAAATTACTTATGAAGTGCACAGAGTTTAATTTCATAACAAAACTAGAGATTAAATCTTATAATTGACTATTTCTGACATCTACGAGATTGCACCTGCCCTATGGTTGCTATATACCTCTGCAACAATTTCTATCCATACAACAAAAAAGTTTTATTAGGAAACTGGAAGCCTGACATGCTGCCTCCTGATACCCTGCCCCCTGACTGACATCAGCAGCATAGGAAGGATGCCACTCACATTATTCATGTAAGGTATGAGTTTCTCAAATCACACTGCCATTGGTGGATCCAAGAGCCGGCGCGACTCTTACCCGCGTTCAAAAGGCATTTCCACGATTAGCTGTTGCTGCCAGATGACCTGGACACCAAGTGTCCCTGGCAGTCCACCAGAGCCAGGGCATCGCTTATGATCTTTTGTTTGCTGTCAGTGATTGGGTGAGTCACCAAATTGTTATCAATTAATATGTATAATATGATTGAAATAAACAGGGAGCTGCTAAAGTCCTGTGTACAGCACCCCCCCTCCCCCCATCAGTTAATATTTAAAATAGGGAAACAATAACTAGACATGATTTAGGGTTTAGGAATAAACTATTAGACAATGGGGCTTTGTAGATAGGTAGAATGCTTATGTCAGAAAAGATAATGGATTGTGGTCTGATCAACAAACCTTGAAGAACCGCTTGGAACTGCCAAGACAGAGTAAGAAGTAGATAAAAAGTAATTCTTACAGGGGGAGATCACGACCACTGACTCATTGACCACCTACTCAAATGATACCACCCACTCAAAAGAAGACAATAAAGGAAGAACATAGAGTCTGCGCACAAATTTACATGAGAGGCGAAGAAGAAAGAACCAATCATTTAGGGAAATAATAATGAATATTATTTTCCCTGAGGGTGATGGTTGACAGCCGGCTGAATATGAGCCAGCAGTGTGCCCAGGTGGCCAAGAAGGCCAACGGCATCCTGGCCTGCATCAGAAATAGTGTGGCCATCAGGAGCAGGGAAGTGATTGTTCCCCTGTACTTGGCACTGGTGAGGCTGCACCTCGAACATTGTGTTCAGTTTTGGGCCCCTCACTACAAGAAAGACACTGAGGTGCTGGAGCACATCCAAAGAAGAGCAACGAAGCTGGTGAAGGGCCTGGAGCACAAGTCTTATGAGGAGCGGCTGAGGGAACTGGGGCTGTTTAGCCTGGAGAAAAGGAGGCTGAGGGGAGACCTTATCGCTCTCTACAACTACCTGAGAGGAGGTTGTAGTGAGGTGGGTGCTGGTCTCTTCTATCAAGTAACTAGTCATAGGACGAGAGGAAATGGCCTCCAGTTGTGCCAGGGGAGGTTTAGATTGGACATTAGGAAAAATTTCTTTACTGAAAGGGTTGTCAGGCATTGGAACAGGCTGCTCAGGGAAGTGGTGGTGTCACCATCCCTGGAGGTGTTCAAAAAACACGTAGATGTGGCACATCGGAACATGGTTTAGTGGGCATGGTGGTGCTGGGTTGATGGTTGCACTCGATGATCTTAAGGGTCTTTTTCAACCTAAACGATTCTATGATTCTATAATATGTATTACTTAAGTGTATAAATGTGGGAATTTTTGAGACAAGGGTGTGCTGTCTTAAGACAGGCACCCATTCATGCTCATCAATGAAATTAATTTGAAAATACCTCGACTCTCTGTGTTATTGGCTTGCACACCGGGTAAACGAACACTGTTTGAGGGACAACAGAATGGGTGCGTTGTTGCGCGTCTTTCTTACTGCCTCAATAAAGCTTTCTTTTATAATATCTTGTCAGACCCTGTTGAGGATTTCTTGGCTGGGTGAGGGCATGTGAGCAATCCAGCCTTTAGCTGGGAACGAAGCATAAGTTTACAAAGTGCTGAAGCAGACAAGGACTCTGTGTCCTTGTATGCTGGGAAAAGGAAGATAAGAAGAGCCTGACAAACAACTCCTGGATGCTGAAGAATGAGATAAGTAACCGCTGGACATCTCGTGAAGAAGCTTGAACAGCCAATAGAGGATAAGATAGCGCCGCGTGAAACGGGATATTGTACCAATTAGAGTATTGTATAAGGCGCGTGCATAAGCGCATAAGGTATATAACTGTGCTGAAAGTTGTAGTAAATGGGCTTCACTTGATCACATTGGTCTGTGTGTGATGTCCCCTGTGGATCCTCCGCAACATTTGGCACCCGAACAGGGACCCTCACATCAGCACTTTATCGTCTCTAGGAAAATTTCTGGTGCAGCTGAACTGACGAGGGAGCGGAGGAGCCGGCCGAAACAATCCCTGCTGCCCCGGCAGGATGGCATGAGCTTCAGCTAAGCTGGGAAGGACGACATGAGCTTCAGCTGAGCCGGGAAGACGAGGAGGCGTGCGCAAGTGAATAGAAGCTTGAACCTCGCCCTGATCAGGTGAGCGGTTGGAGAAGGAGATGGGGTTGGACAAAGAGCAGGAAGCAGTCCTAAAACTCCTTCAATATTTTCTCACTGAGAGAGGACTGAAATGCGATAATTCTGTGATAAAGGGGTTGCTTTTATGGGATTGGAAGAGAGAACTTATTCCGAGTATAAATGTCGCATTTGAAGAAGCGACCTGGGATAATATAGGCAAGGCGCTGTGGGACGCTATTAGAAGCGGGGGGGGGGGATAAGGCAAAGGAGGCAAACAAATACGCAGCACACTGGAAGGTAATTCGAGACATGCTGGAGACAATGAGGGCGGAACGGCAGGCAGCCGCCGCTGTCTGCGCGGCGGGGACCCCTTCTGCTGCCTCCATGGCTGCCGCGTCAGCCTATCCCACTGCAGTTAGGGGGACATTCTCTACACAGCTATCTCTACCCCCCCGAGCATCCATTTCTGCTAATGCTGAGGCGCCTGCACAAACACAGCCTTTGCCTATACCCAGCCAGGTCGCTGGCGCCGAAAATATTCCCCTGTCTGTTACTCCGCGAGAACCGGAGGAATTAGGGGGGGCCGATTGTCGCCCGGCAGGGCCGGAGCCGACAGACTCGGAGGTGGTGAACCAGTTACAAAAACTGACAGTACGGTCAGAAGAACCAGAAGTGAGGGGGAGATATCCATCCTCCCGAAAGGGTGAGCCGAGAAGGCAAGAGAACGAAGATTTTGGCCGTATGCCAGCCCCGCTTTCTCCCCCGCCCGCCCGCCGCGGCGTGCGTCAGCCGGCCATGGAGCGGCCGCCGCCAGCTGCCGCCGCCACCGCCGGCCCTCGGGCAGCACCGGCTGCGCCCCCGCCACCGCCCTTTAATCCATCCCGCCTCTCGAAGCCGAAGCCATCCGCGCCCGCGATAGACGCGGAGCCGCCTGTAATAGCCGCTGCAGACGAGAGGGAGAAGCATTGGAGGGGAGTAATAAAAAACGCCCTTGTGGAAGGGACTATGATCCAAGCATTCCCAGTTGTTGTACAAAATAATGGACAAAAAAGATGGGAGGCATTTGACTGGAAAGTCCTTGAGAAATTAAGGACTGCTGTGAGTCAGTACGGAATCCGCTTACTGATAAAGCCAGTAAGAAACCCTCGGTCAAGTGTTTTAATTGTGGTAAACTTGGACACATTAAGAGCCAATGTAGAGTTTCTGCTAACAAAAAGACGGTGCAACAGTTGTAAGAAAGATAACCATACCACCCAAGAATGCAGGAAGAAGGGAAACTTTACACCGAGTGCGAAGGCCCCTTGTGCGACGACACAAATGCAAGGGGTTTGGGCTGCCAGCCCTCAGGAAGCCTCGCAACTACCAGATCCGCCACTGCAGGAAGCTCCAGAGTGGACGTGGAAACCGCAGTACACATTCAACATAAAGGGACCATTGGGGTTTGGGCTTAGTGCATTTTTAATGGGGCGATCTTCAACAGGTCTAAAAAGAATTCTGGTAGTCCCAGGGCTTATTGATGCAGATTTTTGTGGGACTGTGAAAATTATGATTCATGTTTTAATCCCTCCTGTTTCTATTCCTAAAGGCACCAGAATAGCACAATTAGTTCCATTCAGGTCGTGTGTTCCAAACCCAGGTGAAGTACAACGTGGAGATGGTGGATTCGGCTCCACAGGGGAACCGCAGGTATATTTTGCCATGGACATAACAAAAGGTACACCAGAAAAGGTAGTGCAATTGGAAGGGCCTGACGGAGTTATCGTCAAGAAACCAATGACAATCGATACAGGAGCTGATGTTACGATTATTTCACGATATATTTGGTCTCCATCATGGCCATTGATCAATCCAAATTTTGGTATTGCAGGGATAGGGGGCACACAAGCCACCTTAGTAAGTCAGCTACCGATTACATTTGTGTTCCCTGATGGTGAGCACGTTACGACACATCCGTATGTCATGACTACTCCACAGGAATTGCTTGGCCTCATAGGCCGTGATTTATTGAGCCAAATGAAGGCAACGTTAGTGACCCATCCTTTTTAGGAGCGGTCACTGAGGGGCAGCCAATCCTGAAAATTAGCTGGAAAACAGATGAGCCTGTTTGGATTGATCAGTAGCCGCTAAATTCTGAAAAGCTGCTAAAAATACAAGAGTTAGTTGAGGACCAATTGAGAGCGGGACATGTTGTTCCTTCTACTAGTCCATGGAATACACCAATATTTACCATTCCCAAGAAAAGTGGGAAATGGAGACTGTTACATGATCTCAGAGCTGTGAATGCAGTGATGCACAGTATGGGAGCCCTGCAGCCGGGTTTGCCATCTCCAGTTATGCTTCCAGAAGAATGGGATTTGTTAATTATAGATCTAAAGGATTGTTTTTTCACCATTCCCTTGCACCCAGATGACGCTGAACGGTTCGCCTTTTTGGTACCATCGATTAATAAGGCAGAGCCCTATAAGAGATACCATTGGGTTGTGTTACCGCAAGGAATGCGCAATTCCCCCACGATGTGTCAGGTGTATGTTGCCTGGGCATTAGAGCCTGTAAGAAAGCAGTTTCCTCAGTTACATTTTGATAGTGGGAAGGAACTTGCCACAGGATGAAATTTTAACTCAATTACAGGACACCTTAAGCCATCGCGGATTAATAATCGCTCCTGAAAAGGTGCAAAAGGCAGCACCTTGGAAGTATTTGGGGTGGCACATAGATGCTAGCAATGTTAAACCTCAGAAGGTTCAAATAACATCAGAAATTTCAACGGTGCATGATGTCCAGAAGCTTGTGGGAGATATCCAGTGGCTGTGGAGTCTTTGCGGTATCATTAACGACGATATGGCCCCTTTGGTAGAACTCCTGGGTATGAGTGCATGCGCAGACGAGAAACGGGAAATGACAGGAGAACAGCAAAAAGCCTTAGAATACATATCAAAGAAAATTGCATCTAGCTTTGCATCCAGATGCAATGAGGATTTACCGATACTATTGATGATCGTTAATACAGGGGACTCTCGGAGACAACACCCTTATGCGGTAATTTGTCAGTGGGACACAAAGCGCTCAGATCCCTTGATAATTTTGGAATGGGTCTTCTTGGCCATGTGACCGGACAAATCTATTGTAACCCGATTGGAATTATTTGCACAACTGATCATTAGGGGAAGAACGAGGATTGTAGAGATTGCAGGGACGGAAGCAGAAATGTTGCTAATGTTGCAAATATTTTGATAAAAGAAATTAAAATCTAATTATAAAGGAGTTTGGTTCGATTAAAAAGTAGAAATTATGAAGCATAGGTATGGGAGTGTTAAGTTTGAAATGTAGCCATAGAAACTTAGGAACTTAGAAAATGTATAATGTGTAACCATAAAAATTCAAGTATTGTTTAAAATCATCTAACCACAGAAGCTTTGACAAAGATTAGTAGTCTTGTAGTGTTTGTTTTAGAAACTGAGGAAACCGTTATGGACACCAGTTTGCTGCTTGGAAACACCTGAGAGGTCAAGAAGCGGACGAGTGAGGAAGACTATGAAAGACCACCAGAGGACTCCTGAAGACCACCAGAGACCTTCACTGCGCCTGCGTAAAGGACATTTACATATGCTAATGATTTCCCAGAAACCTAATGAATATGTATAACCTTTCCTGGAAACCTAATGAATATGCATGAATAAGTTTTGATATAAGGTGTATTGTTTTGGTGTTCAGGTGTGCGTGGTTCGTGAGAGGACTCACCCGCACACCCGGCCGTCAATAAAGAAATGTCTGCTTATCTACACTAAATTGGTGTTGATAAGTTCTTTATTCCGAGTTTTTCGGCAACAGTTTCTGGCGACCCAGATGGGACCTCGCTGATAGAGACCGGAGGAGTCGGGGACCCGATCGGTTCCTGCCGGCACCGAGGATTTCTCGGGGATACCCATCGATCCCCGATCCATAAGGCTCTTTGCGACGTCCCCTGGATTTTGGTAAGACACTTCTTTTTTTAATATTAAGGATAGTGGGTTAGAGTCCCACTAAGTGGGGTTAGAGTCCCCCCGGTGGGTTAGAGTCCCACCGGTATCGTCTGCCTGTCAGACACGGCGAAAGCTGCGCAGGGTTGGACTAAAGGATCCTGAAGTGAAAGCCTAGGCGTCTGCCCGTAAGACATAAGCGAAAGCTATTGCTGCGTTGGACAATTTGGGAGTGGGTTAGAGTCCCACAACTTTTGAGGATTCTGGGTTAGAGTCCCAGCTTCAAAAGCATTTTAGAAACTTTGGGTTTGAGTCCCGATTCCAAGGAATTTTTGAGAGTGTATGTGTATCTTTGTGAGATATTTTGTGTGTATCACAAATCAGAATTAAGAGTGTGGTATAGTGTGTTATATGTGAGTGTGAGTGTTGTAAGTGTGAGACGTAGTGCCTCCAACTGAGGTTGGAAGTTTTAAAAGGGTGAATACGTTTTGTGGGTTAATAATCTTGCCAGGGGATATTGGTTATGACTCTTGCCTAGGGAAGTCGGTTCTGTCCGTGCCCTAGACAAGCAGGTGGACTCCATTACCTGGCAACAACTGTTGTTTGTATTCATTTGATATCTGGCATTTAATATATGTATTTGGTATTTGATATTTGGTTTGGCATCTGACATTTGATAATTGATTATTGATTTTTGATACTTGATATATTTAATAGATATTTGGTAGTGGGTATAAATATAATGGCATTGGCCAAACTATTTAAGAGTAAGAGTATGGGAAATATATCTACTGATGGAAAGATACCGAAAACATCTCCTTTGGGATGTTTGTTAGCACATTGGGGTGAATTGCATGATGATTTGCGGAAAAGTCAGATGATTGAGTACTGTAATCATTGGTGGCCTCTGTATATATTAGAGGATCAGGAAAAGTGGCCCATGAATGGGACACTGAATTATAACACCATTCTGCAGTTAATGTTGTTTTGCAGAAGAGAAGGGAAATGGAGTGAAATACCATATGTGGATTTATTTTTTTATTTAAGACAAAGACGGGATTGGCAGAATGAATGTAAGCTGACTAGTAGGGACAATTTGGTAATGGCTATGACTTCTGATAAGAAAGAAAAGAAATGTGGTTTGGCATGTGATGTTGGAAAAGAGTGCTTAAAGAAAATAACTGTCCCCAAAGAGGATGAAGGGCCAGAGTTGGATATATCCCCTCCCAGGAGAGGAATAAATTGGGGTCGAGAGCATAGAGAACAGATGGAAGAACCAGAAAGTAGTGGAATAGAGGATGTGGGGGAAGGACCGTCTGAAGTTGTAATTCATACCCCCATTTCTTGAAGGACTCGACAGCAGGTATAAACAATAGCAACAATAGCTCCCCTGCAGCAGGGAGTTGGTAACGATGGGCCGGTGTATGTAAAAGTGCCCTTTTCGGTTACGGATTTGATGGCTTGGAAGCAGGCAGCTGGAGTATATAGAGAAGATCCTGAGAGAGTAGGCAGAGTGGTGAATACTATAATTAGAACACAGAATCCAGACTGGAATGATTTACAGGTGATTTTGGATAATTTGTTAGATGATACAGAAAAGCAGATGGTATTAAAGACTGGCAAAGCACAGGCAGAAGTGGCTGTACTGAGTGGGACAACAGGTGGAACATTAGAGCAGAACTTTCCGTCTGGGGATCCGCAGTGGGATCCAAATAACAGAGAACATAGAGAAAGGTTGACTCGGTATCAGAAATGGATTTTATATGGAGTTAAATATGCTATGCCTAAATCTTTGAATTGGTCTAAATTATATGAGGTGAGACAAGATAAGAATGAATCTCCCTCAGCGTTTCTGGAAAGACTGAAGGAGGTTGCCAGAAAATATACTGATTTAAGAGTAGATACAGAGGCGGCTCAGATACAGTTGGCTTTGATTTTTATGGGACAATCGGCACCGGACATAAGAAAGAAACTTCAGAAGCTGGAGGGAGAGGATCCAAGGAGTCTGAATAAAATGTTGGAGGCAGCATGGAAAGTATATAATAACAGGGAAAAAGAGGAGAGGAAAATCAGAGAAAATAGATTGTTGGCTGTAATAGCAGGAACAGCAGGCAGAGGACGAGGTGGAGGAAGAGGACGAGGTGTTTATGGACGAAGAGGATCAATGAATTTTAGCAAGCGGAATTTCAACACCCCCTTAGGAGCGAATCAGTGTGCTTTGTGTAGGGAGGAAGGACATTGGAAAAGAGACTGTCCTAAAAATGAGCAGTGTTCAGGGGGAAATATTCAGAAAGAGGTAGCCAGAATGATGGTTTTGGATGAATGAAGGGGACCGAAGGGGAACCCAGCTGAGCCTCTGGTTATAATTAAGCTGGGAGAAAAAGAAGTTAAGTTTTTAGTGGATACAGGAGCAACATTTTCGGTATTGAATACTTGTAAAGGAAAAATTGGAACAAAAACAGCAAATATAATAGGAGCAACAGGGAAAGAGGAAAACAGACCATTCCTGCAACCTCTGGATTTGAAATTTGGAAACAAAATAATTACACATGAATTTTTGTATGTACCAGAATGTCCGATACCCTTGTTAGGAAGAGATTTGTTATCTAAATTAAATGCACAAATTGTCTTTGAGGAAGGAGAACTCCTTTTGAAAATACCTGAGTCAAAAACAGGAGAAATCATGATGGTACAAGAAAAAGTGGAAGAGCAGGAAATTCCACCGGAGGTGGATTTTGCAGTGATTCCTACAGTATGGGAAACAGATATTCCTGGTAAATCAAAATTAGCAGCACCTGTAAAAATAGCTTTAAAAGAAGATGCAGGAACAGTAAAAATTAAACAATATCCAATCAAACCAGAAGTTAGGGAGGAGCTGAAGAAATTGATTGATAAATTTTTAGAGTACAAAATTTTGGAGGAATGTGAGTCTGAATATAATACTCCTATTTTACCAGTTAGGAAACCCTCGGGTGAATATAGGATAGTGCAAGATTTGAGAGCAGTGAATCAAATAGTCAAGGACATATATCCTGTGGTTGCAAATCCTTATACGTTGTTAACAGCGTTAAAGGAGACTCATCAGTGGTTTACAGTGCTTGATTTGAAAGATGCTTTCTTTTGCATACCTTTGGAGAAGGAAAGCAGAAAGTTGTTTGCTTTCGAATGGGAAAATCCACAAACCGGGTGAAAGATGCAGTTAACATGAACAAGACTACCCCAAGGATTTAAAAATAGCCTGACAATTTTTGGAAACCAGCTGGCAAAAGAACTTGAAATCTGGAAACAGGACAAACCGAGGCCTGAACATTTCCTTCTACAATATGTGGATGACATACTGATTGCTACAGAAGAAAGATTTACCTGCATACAGGTAACCATTGACCTTTTGAACTTTCTGGGACTAAATGGGTACAAGGTATCCAGGAAGAAAGCCCAAATAGCATGTCAGACTGTGATATATCTGGGCTTTGAGATTTCAAAAGGGCAGCGACAATTGGGAAAAGGTCGCAAAGAAACCATTTGTGGTATACCTGAGCCGAAAAATATCCATGAACTTAGAGCGTTTTTGGGAATGGCAGGGTGGTGTCGTCTTTGGATCATGAACTATGGTCTAATAGCTAAACCATTATATGAGGCCCAAAAGAACTCTTCTTTTGTTTGGGGTCCAAAACAGCAAATGGCCTTTACAGAGTTAAAACGCGCTTTAATGTCTGCACCTGCTTTAGGCCTTCCTGATTTAACTAAAGATTTTCAGTTGTTTGTTCATGAAAGACAACGCCTGGCGCTTGGTGTGTTAACCCAGAAGATGGGAAGCTGGAAACGACCAGTCGGATACTTCTCCAAACAACTGGACACAGTGAGTAAAGGATGGCCAAATTGCCTTCGAGCAGTGGCTGCAACAGTAATGATCATACAAGAAGCTCGGAAATTGACTTTGGGAAAAACAATAACAGTCTATGTCCCACATATGGTGAAAACTGTTTTAGAACAAAAGGGGGGACACTGGCTATCTCCGAGCAGAATGATGAAGTACCAGGTAATATTAACTCAACAAGATGATGTGATTTTGAAAACAACTAACCTGGTAAATCCAGCGGTGTTTTTAAGTTCCATACAGGAAGAAGGACAATTGGAACATGATTGCTTGGCTGCTATTGAGTATGTTTATTCCAGTCGTGAAGATTTGAAGGATGTACCATTGGAGCAACCGGACTGGGAACTGTATACAGATGGTAGCAGCTTTGTGGAGCAAGGAGTCTGATACGCTGGATATGCGGTAACAACAGACACCACAGTTATAGAAGCAGGAGCATTGGCAAGTGCAACCTCAGCTCAGAAAGCGGAACTTATTGCTTTGATTCGAGCTTTAGAACTGAGCGAAAAGAAGAAAGTAAACATCTGGACAGACTCAAAGTATGCTTTTGGAGTGGTACATGTTCATGGAGCATTGTGGAAAGAAAGAGGATTATTGTCCTCTCAGGGATCAAATATTAAACACCAAGATGAAATTTTACAATTATTACAAGCAGTTCAGAAACCTGAACAAGTAGCAATCATGCACTGTAAAGCACACCAAATTGGAAACACAAAAGAAATTGTTGGAAATAATTTAGCCGACCGAACGGCAAGAAAGGTAGCAAAGGAACGAGCATTCCAAATGGCATTAATTCCTTCCAAAACAGTAACCCTTCCTAGGGAAAAAACAAAATATTCAGAAGAGGATAATAAGTTAGGTCAATTATTAAATGCTAAGAAAAACCTAGCCGGATGGTGGGTAACACCTAAAGGGCAGGTAGTAGTTCCACCCTTTTTGATGAGAGAAATAATTCAAACAAAGCATCAGGAATGCCACTGGGGAGCAGAAGCTTTAGTAACCTCTTTACAAAAACAGGTGGTATCGCTCAAAATGTTAGGAATGGCTAAAATAATAATTGCAAAATGTGAAGTATGTTTGAAAAATAATCCAGTAATCAGGAAAAAGGTTCAAATGGGTTGAATAAAATCTGGTACAGAGCCTGGAGATTATTGGCAAGTAGATTTTTCAGAACTACCTAGGCAAAATGGGTATCGATACATCCTGGTAGGGGTTGATACTTTTACAGGATGGCCAGAGGCTTTTCCCTGTCGTTCCACACAAGCAAAGGAAGTAGTCAAGTGGTTACTACAAGAAATAATTCCAAGGTTTGGAGTTCCTATTGGAATTTCTTCTGATAGAGGTCCACACTTTGTTGCAGAAGTAGTCCAAAATGTTAGCAAAATTTTGGGTATCACATGGGATTTGCATACCCCATGGAGGCCACAATCCAGTGGGAAAGTAGAAAGAATGAATCAAACCTTAAAAAGGCAAATAAGTAAAATTTGCCAAGAGACTAATTTAAAATAGCCTCAAGCACTTCCATTGGCATTATTACGAATCAGAGTACAGCCAAAGAGTGGAACCTCAGTCAGCCCTTATGAATTATTGTATGGGAAGCCTTATGAATCCCCAGAACCTAATCCAAACATGCATGTAAAAGGGAAACAAGATGTGTATAACTATTTGCTTTCCTTAGGAAAAACTTTGACTGCAATTCGAAGAGCAGTGGTATGGAATAGACCATTATCCCTGGAAGCTCCGGTGCATGACTTTCAACCAGGAGATTATGTCTATGTGAAAATGTGGGCTTCTGAAACCCTGCAGGAACGCTGGAAAGGTCCCTTTCAGATACTGTTAACCACCTACACGGCTATTAAGATTGCGGAATCAGATGCTTAGATACACTACACTCGAGTGAAGAAGGCACCTACTCCATGGAAGATTATTAGCCGTGACCCAAAGACTTTAAAACTGACTTTGAAACAAATATTAACTCTCAAGATAGTAGTGGATAAATGTTATGTAAATAATGTGAAAGTATTGAAATAATTTTCAACACTTTCAAAGGGGGGAATGTTGCAAATATTTTGATAAAAGAAATTAAAATCTAATTATAAAGGAGTTTGGTTCGATTAAAAAGTAGAAATTATGAAGCATAGGTATGGGAGTGTTAAGTTTGAAATGTAGCCATAGGAACTTAGGAACTTAGAAAATGTATAATGTGTAACCATAAAAATTCAAGTATTGTTTAAAATCATCTAACCACAGAAGCTTTGACAAAGATTAGTAGTCTTGTAGTGTTTGTTTTAGAAACTGAGGAAACCGTTATGGACACCAGTTTGCTGCTTGGAAACACCTGAGAGGTCAAGAAGCGGACGAGTGAGGAAGACTATGAAAGACCACCAGAGGACTCCTGAAGACCACCAGAGACCTTCACTGCGCCTGCGTAAAGGACATTTACATATGCTAATGATTTCCCAGAAACCTAATGAATATGTATAACCTTTCCTGGAAACCTAATGAATATGCATGAATAAGTTTTGATATAAGGTGTATTGTTTTGGTGTTCAGGTGTGCGTGGTTCGTGAGAGGACTCACCCGCACACCCGGCCGTCAATAAAGAAATGTCTGCTTATCTACACTAAATTGGTGTTGATAAGTTCTTTATTCCGAGTTTTCGGCAACACTAATACCTCTGGTAAAATGGTATTTGGAATGGGGAATTCAGCATTCTGTAGCGCTACAAGTGGCATTAGCGGGGTTTGGAGGTACGATAAGTAATCAATATCCAAAGCATAAGTTGTGGTCACTGTTGGAACAGCAAACCTTTGAGCAAAAACCATGGAGGTCGGAAACACCTGTACACGGGGTAACAGTGTTTACTGATGCTGGGAAAAAGACAGATATGGCCGCCTGTACGTGGAAAGATGCTAACGATCAGTGGTGTGAGCATGTTGAAAAGGGAGAGCCTGGGGATTCTTTACAGATGTTAGAATTAAAAGCGGTGATTTGAGCACTGCAGCATTGGGCTAAGGAGCCGCTGAATATCATATCCGATTCTCTTTATGTAGTTGGGGTGGTACAAAGGATGGAAAGAGCAATGGTAAAGGAGGTCACAAGCAAAAGATTGGGCATGTTGTTTTTGTCATTACTACGCTGCTTGAACTCTCAGAGTGTAGCGTATTTTATAACGCATATAAGAAGTCATCAAAAGCTACCAGGTTTGTCAGAGGGAAATTAAAGAGCTGACCAATTGGTTGCAGCGGCATGGGAGCCTCCTCCAGGGAATCGTTTTCAACAAGCACGGCAATCACATGAGTTCTTGCAGCAACCCGCTAGGATGTTAGCAAAGCAATTTGACTTACCACTCACTGATGCCCAAGGCATCGTTAAAGCATGCCCCGATTGTCAAAAGTAGGGGCTGGGCCTGGGCTGCGGGGTTAAGCCACGAGGTCTCTTGCCATTGCAGTTGTGGCAAATGGATGTCACCCATGTCATGTGGTTTGGTGCAAAGAGTTATGTGCATGTGTGTATTGATACCTATTCTGCTGCCATGTGGGCCACGGCACAAACTGGAGAAAAGGCCTTACATGTTGAACAACATCTTCACGCTTCTTTTGCAGTGCTGGGTGTGCCTAAAGAAATTAAGACGGACAACGGCCCGGCTTATGGTTCTACATGATTTGCTCGATTTTGTAATTTGTGGGGAATTCACCATGGTACGGGTATTCCACATCTTCCCACAGGACAGGCTATTGTCGAACGGGCCAACCAGACCCTAAGGAGCATGCTGCAAAGACAAAAGGGGGGAACCCAGGGCTTACTTCCAGAGGAACGATTGGCCAAAGCCTTATTTGTGCTAAATTATCTTAGATTGACAGGTGATCACAAAGACCCACCAATGGTAGTGCATCATGCTCTTTTACAGGCGGAAAGGACGCAACAAAGTACAGGCATCATGGTAATGTATAAGGACCCAGAATCCAGGAAATGGTGCGGACCAGCAGAAGTAAAACTTACTGGGAGAGGGTATATGTGTCTGCTTACAGATCGAGGCCTTCGCTAGATCCTGGCTAAGTGGGTCAAGCCATGGCTTCGCACTGATGCTGGGTCCGGAATCGTCCCAACGGCAACTGGCACGGTACCAGCGGGTGCTGGAGCCACTGATCCGACAGATTCTGGCTAACAGAGTATTACACTTTAGAGGACTAGCGGACATTGAGTCCTTCAGAGAGGTTTTTGGTTAAGGCATTATAAGGAAGTATATGATTTATCGCTTGTAGAAGACTTAGGACAGCGTGCTTTATTGTATATAGAACTTGCATTAGGTAAGAAGTGTGTTAAGCATAATTTGATTAAACATAGTGTGATTACGGGAAGACAGTGTGGGGTAAATGTAAAAGTTAGATAAAGCCAAAATTAGGGGTAAGGTCATGGTTTTAGTTAAGAATCTAGAAACAGGGCACTGGGAAGGTCCATTTCCATTAATAACCTGGGAACGAGATTATGATTGTGTTTCCACAGATACAGGCCCACGACAGACTCCTGTTCGATTTGTACGACCATCATCATCTGGAACATCCTAGATGGTGCGGCAATATGAATACCACCTCAGCCAAAAACTAATGTATAGGTCACCTTGGCTAACATAACAGGTCAAGATCCTCTGTGCATTGTAACCGCATCACAAAGCCCATGAGCCAATAGGGAGGCTGGCTATGACTCGTGCAGCGTGCCTGGCCAGCGAGCGCATGCGTCATAGGCTCCCCATGTTGCAACCGAGGCGG
The DNA here is from genome assembly GCF_947461875.1 of Haliaeetus albicilla. Lineage (NCBI taxonomy): Eukaryota > Metazoa > Chordata > Aves > Accipitriformes > Accipitridae > Haliaeetus > Haliaeetus albicilla. The sequence goes on along the minus strand of NC_091515.1, from coordinate 19,163,531 downwards.
ATTTTTGGCACCCGCTGTCCACGTGTGCTGAAACCCGTTCCTCTGCAAATGTATAAATACCAGGATTTTCCAAAGAGCATTGGGCTGGTGTACGGTGAGGCCATCGTTGCCTCTGTGGGGACGCCCACGGAAAGCTGGCACCTACCGATTGCTGGGCTGAGTTTGCGGAGCAAGACGGCACAAGAATGTATGGATGGTTCATCTTCCTCATAGTCCTCATGGTTCGGGTCATTAGGGGTAACGGGTTGGCTTAAAGAGTTATGGGCACTGTTGTAGTTATTGTGATTTTAGCTATTGTAATAATTTTACCCTGTTTAGCTTGATGAGAAAAATGGCATCCCAAGTTATTAAGCAAGCCTGGATTGCTCAAAAACAAAAAGGGGGAATTGTTGAGGATTTCTTGGCTGGGTGAGGGCATGTGAGCAATCCAGCCTTTAGCTGGGAACGAAGCATAAGTTTACAAAGTGCTGAAGCGGACAAGGACGCTGTGTCCTTGTACGCTGGGAAAAGGAAGATAAGAAGAGCCTGACAAACAACTCCTGGATGCTGAAGAATGAGATAAGTAACCGCTGGACACCTCAAGAAGAAGCTTGAACAGCCAATAGAGGATAAGATAGCGCCGCGTGAAATGGGGTAGTGTACCAATTAGGGTAGTGTACCAATTAGAGTATTGTATAAGGTGCGTGCATAAGCGCATAAGGTATATAACTGTGCTAAAAGTTGTAGAAAATGGGCTTCACTTGATCACATTGGTCTGTGTGTGATGTCCCCTGTGGATCCTCCGCCGCAAGACCCCATTACTGTTCGGACCACAAAGCCCAATGCTAATGTCATTTAATTCAGTTGCTTAAAGCAACTGTGCAAGTCTGCTAGTCTGATTTTAGGAGACTTATACAAACCAAACTAGGAAACATTTTACTATGAAAGCAAAAGTCACTTCCTCCAAAAAAACAAATCCATGTTTTACCACAAGTAAGTGTGCTGACAGAATTAAATGAAAAGGTTAGGAAAATAAACCAATAATTTAATTCTCCAAAATGTTTAGTGATTTTTAAAAGCAGCAATCAAGGGCATAAATCAAACAAAATTGCAGCTGGACTGGCTAACATGTCAAAAGACTAGGCAACTTTAATTATACACACTACAGTCAGCTTCACTTATAATACCAGATTTTCCCCAAAAAACTGGAATTGTGAAATAATTTATTTTCTACAGTGGGAAAATCTCTATCCCTTAATAATTCAAAAGTTGCCCTGAACTTTCACAGTAGTTATTTTGGGCAAAGACAAACAATAAAATATTCAGGTCCAACATACAATTTATAGTTAATTTACAAGTATGAGAAAGAGTTGAGCTTGTAAATTAATTTCCACTGTGAATGCAGTTTTTGTTAATGACAATTATTATTATGGACTTTGCCATTTACAGGAAACATTATCTTTTACTTCTTAATATAGAACCCAATACTTAAACACTAAAAACATGCAAGGCTTCTCTAATGAAGTCTGACAGAAACTGTATTCGCCCTTTTTTTCTTATCTCAAAAGATAAGCAAACCATGAAGCTGCTTATCAGAGATTCATATTTAGAAAGACATGCAAAACTGTTATAATTATTTGCTAAAGCCAATGCTTGGCCTTTATAATACATTGCACTTTGACCTTTTTATTGAAATTGCTAGTTAAACTTTTAAATTATATATAATTATTGATTAAAATTCAACAGTAGTATAAAGAATATTCCAAGTTTTCCACCATCAGTTCATTGCTAACAGAGCAAGTAACATGCTACCAAATTTTATTCCCAAGGCAGCTACAGCCTATGAATATTGACTAATTTATGAACCATGACATCACTTGCTGATACAAATAATGCTGCCCACCAATATACTCATTTAAGTAAATATTTGCTTTTTTAAAAAGATACATATCCTAATCAAAAGAAGGCAAGAAATTGCTCACTAACCTCTGCTTCAGCTGCTTGTGATTGCAGGAGCTGTCGTATACAAAGAACATCCTTCTCTATTTGTTGAATCCTCATCACCCTTACCTGAAATGAATGTATTTTCATGTTTGATTTTTTTAAAAAAAATCCTTATAATTACTGTACAGAATGACAATGAGAAGAGTTCATTGCAAATATAGCTGACTGCAAAACAGAACTACTTCATTCATATAGTAATTCCACAAATGTTCTTGACAATAAAAAAACAGGCATGATTGCAAACATTCAAAATGAAATGGGTAGTTGGGTTTTTAATAAAACTGACACTAATTTGGATATAATATTAGATTGTTATACAGTACAAGCCCAGGTATAGAAAAACATTTCAGTAAACTTGCACAATTTTCCTATTTCTGAAATTGACATTCTATGCAGGTTTTTAGCAAATTATTTAATCTCAAATGTTAGACTTCTACTTGCCTTACAGAGATTTGAGAGAGATTTATATTTGCAGATTGTTCTGAAGGTATAAAATCCTGAATGTCTTTGATTATTTTCAGTTACTATGATGATTTGGGAAATTTGCCTATGCACAGCCTCTGAATATTTTCTGTTCCTACAAATTCCAAACAATTTACAGGTTTAGTAAAAAGAAAACTACATACTGCTTCTTTGGTTTGTCTGAGATTTTATAGATATTTCTGATGCAAGTCTTTTATAGCTATATTGACACTTCCCACTGCAATCATTCTGTGGTTAGTAAATGGAATGTTGAAAAACCGAACTTTACAGGATACATATACTCTATGTAAGTTATACTGTAGAGCACAGGATGCATTATGAATCTGTGAAACAATAAGTGAATACAATAAGTGATATATCCCTCTATCAGCTTGATAATAAATTGACTTTATTTGACTTTAAAAGTGGGCAGAAAATAATTAGCCCAATAATATCAGGACAGAAACAAAACACTGAACTGATTAAATAGGACTTTGTTTTGTATAATGGATAGCGTAAAAATCGAATGCACAGTTTAAAAAAAAAAAACCCTGATCATTTTACCTGAATAACATTTACAGTGCTATACTAAAAGAGGAAAGGCTTTGCGAATCTAGCAGACACCGCAAGGATCAGCATTATAATCAGCCTTATTTAACATTTTATAATCTGAAGATGGAAGTAAGATAAACTTTTAAAAAAGCTGCAAATGCCAAAGAACACACTTGTAAATTGTAATAGAAACACAATATAATCTAGAAATTTTAGAAACACAGAAAAAAATATAATCACAAAGAACAGAATGAATTTTTAAAACATGCAGGATAATAAGCTGTGGGAAAAGCATCCTAAACATCAACACTTAGTGGAGTTACAAATAGTAAACTATAAATTAGATATTTGTCTGTAAAGCAAAGTATCAGAAAAAAAGGCCAATAAAATTTGAAAGCTACACACACAGAAGCCTCAGCATGACATGAGGCAGACAGCTAATTCATTCCCCTTCTCTCTTGGATCAGGAAATTCTTAAGTATTAGAAAGATAATAAAATTATATTACTGGGAATAACTATATATTGGTGACATGATGCACAACTCACATAACATATCTCTCCTTTTTGTCTTTAAAAATGACTTAAATTTTCCCCAAACTGAGTTTCTTTCTGTTTAACCAGTAATTTATTTCATAAAGGACATTCAGAGAAACTGAGTATATGTATATATACAACTAGAAGAGGGGATTTTTTTTTTCCAGAAGAAAAACAAGTAAAGATTACATGATTTGTCCAGTATCAATGATGAAGTTCTTAAAAGGAGAGCAATTCAGTCTATATCTCCCAAATTTTAGTCCAGAGATTTAAACATAAGAACGTTCTTCTCTCTGCTTATTCATTATTTGTATTACAGGGGACTTGAGGAGATCCATCAACCATTTTGCACCAAACACTGTACAAGCAGAAAAAAGAATGCATTTTCTGCCCCAAAGGGTTTACAGTCCAAAGACAAATATACAACAGTAGAGGTATACAGTCAAACAAGTACCAGGAATCAACAGTGGTAAGTTTGATGAACAGCAATCAAAACTCTAAGAATCTAATTTAATTTGTTCAATAATGAACCTGAAATGAGCCTAAAGTCAGTAAATCACTGAATGAAGACAAATTATACTTTTTGCTATGTAAACACAAAATAACAAAGCATAGCAGTAGGAATAATGCTGAGCTTTACTTAGATGAAGATGATAAGGGAAAGGCAAAAAACATCAAGAAAATGTCCATATTACTGGGTATCTTACAAGACACCTCAAATTTGCGTGGCCAGGAAGTCAAGGGAGGTGATTCCGCCCCTCTACTCACCTCTGGTGAGTCCCCACCTGGAGTACTGCATCCAGCTCTGGAGTCCTCAGTACAAGAAAGACATGGACCTGATGAAGTGGGTCCAGAGGAGGGCCACAAAAATGATCAAAGGGATGGAACACATCTCCTGTGAGGAAAGGCTGAGAGACTTGGGGTTGTTCAGCCTGGAGAAGAGAAGGCTCCAGGGAGACCTTATTGCGGCTTTCCACTACTTAAAGGGGGCTTATGAGAAAGATGGGGACAGACTTTTTAGTAGGGCCTGTAGCGATAGGACAAGGAGTAATGGTTTTAAACTAAAAGAGGGTAGATTCAGACTAGATATAAGGAAGAAATTTTTTACGATGAGGGTGGTGAAACACTGGAGCAGGTTGCCCAGAGAGGTGATAGATGCCCCATCCCTGGAAACATTCAAGGTCAGGTTGGATGGGGCTCTGAGCAACCTGATCTAGCTGAAGATGTCTCTGCTCATTGCAGGGGAGTTGGACCAGATAACCTTTAAAGGTCCCTTCCAACCCAAACCATTCTACGATCCTATGATTCTATGATTAAAAACTCAAACAGTTTAATAGTATAGAAGACAAATGGTTCTAAACTACATAATAAGAAAAAGATTAAATAATAATTCTACAATAATTTTAATTACAATAATTTTATACAAATATTTTATTTAATAATTTATTATTAAATAAAATAAGAAAACATTATCTCAGTACTCTGCATTATGTGAATGCTATGTCTATTTTTACATTAGTTAGTCATTTGATTACTTGTGCTTTTGCATGAATAGGAATGAACTTACAAGTATCTGAATGCATTTAGGAATGGTTTTAACTTTAAAATCCATACAAGAAACATCACTTTTTATTCCTATTTGTTCATAGTATATTCCTATTCATTTTATTACATTTAATCATCACCATAAGATCTATGGATACAGTATCTTAACATTTAAAATTAGAAATTTTTTGGATTTCACTGCCCTAGTAAGAATTCTAACAAAAAAAATTCCTCTCTTCACAGTGATAGAAAAATAAACACTTACTAAAAAATAAAAATAAGGAATAGAATTTTGCTTTAAAATACTTTGTTTTAAAAACATGGATAATATTTTTTTCGAATAAAAATATAACATAAAAAGTAGAGAAAATTATTAATGGGTTGGTCTGCATTACATTTACAATCAAGACAAATGTACAAATCTAATACTGCTGAAATCTTGATCTCTGCAAGACTCCAGGTGTACTGGATATGGCTGGGATGGAGTTAATTTTGTTCATAGCAGCCCCTATGTTGCTGTGGTTTAGACTTGTGACCAAAACAGTGTAGATAACACACCACTGTTTTAGCTATTGCTGAACAGTACTTACACAGTGTCAAGGCCTTCTCTGTTTCTCACTCTGCCCCCACAAAGCAAGTAGGCTGGGGGTGGGCAAGAAGTTGGGAGGAGACACAGCCAGGATAGCTGATCCCAATGACCAAAGAGATATTCCATGCCATATAATGTCATGCTCAGCAATAAAATCGGGGGAGGAGGAGTCTTTCCAAAGTCGCCGTTGCTCAGAGACTGGTAATTGACTTTGCATCACTTGCTTCCCCCTCCATTTTTCCCCCTCTTCACTTACTCAACTGCCTTTATTTCAACCCATGAGTTTTTCTCGCTGCTGCTCTTCTGATTTTCTCCCCAATCCTGCTGTGGTGGGGAGTGAGTGAGCAAGTGGCTGTGTGGGTGCTTAGTTGTTGGCCAGGGTCAACCCACAACAGTTCTTTTTGGCACCCAACATGGGGCTTGAGGGGTTCAAGATAACAACAGATTCGATTGGAGTGTGTTAGACTGAATTCATAGCTGTTACACCTGTTTAGGTGTTGCTTGGCAGGCTGTTACTTGCTGTTGCTGGTCACGATCTTAACTTGTTTGCTCTCAATACTGATTTATTTGTTCCCTCATCTGCTCCGTTGATTGTTCCCTCTCTTGCTGTACATCAAACACCAGTGCCTGTTAATGGCTGCTTTCACCTTTTGCTGTATTCTTTATCACTTTGTTGTGTTTTGCCTGGGAGAGCTATGATAAAATCACTGGCCTTTAGCCTAATCTGGTATTTGGGACCTCCACTGCTGCTGTCCCAGTACTCCAGGAAGCATCTTCTGGAGACAATTAACAATTAAACCTTTTTCCTTTTCTCCTCTGGGAGCCACTTTGTGGGGCAAATGAAAAATGGCACCTCCCCCCTCTTCTCCAGGATAGGTGTTTCCTCCCTTGTTGCAATGGCCCTTCATTTTCTTGAATATCCCAAAATGCTCGTATTGGTGTGCACCATGAATCTGATTTTGGCTTTTCCTGAGGTTAACCAACGCCACACAGGGATGTGCCCTGAGGTTGGGAATGCCACGAAGGGACATGCCCTGAGGCAGTCGAGTCATGGGCAGCAAAGTGTGGGGGAGAATTTGGGTAAGTGCCTAGAATGGTTTTCACCTACAGTGATCTGGGACTTCACACCCAAACAGGCGCAGAATCCTGTTAAAGCAGCAGACCACTTGAAGAAAGGATGCCTTGTCTATACCAAAGAGACATAACTTCTCACACTGTGTTGGGCTCTGGCCTACACCTACCGAGCCTCTGTCCAGCACCCTTAAGAGAGCAAGAGGGTCTCTGGATCTGAGGACATACAAACAGATGCTGTGGCGAAGCCACAGACTCAACCCTAAACTGTAACAGTCGCGTCTGTAGTGCAGAAGAAACAATGGCAGCAGAGGTTGACCCAGTTAGTAAGGGAGGAAGATGCTCTTCCTGAGAGGGAGCATGAGGAAGAATCAGAAGATGCAGCCTGTTCTGCAGCAGTCACAAGAACAGAAGGGGGAAGAGAGAGAAATCATAGAACATGTAGAAACCACCCAGTCCCTATACCTGAGTGAGCTGTGAGATATGCAAAAAGATTACTGCCACCAGCCAGGTGAGTGAATTATCAGCTGCTTGTTCTGATGCTGGGATACTGGGGCCCATAGTCAGGAATTAGAGGGTGTCCTGGTTTCAGCTGGGATAGAGTTAATTGTCTTCCTAGTAGCTGGTATAGTGCTATGTTTTGAGTTCAGTATGAGAAGAATGTTGATAACACTGATGTTTTCAGTTGTTGCTAAGTAATGTTTAGTCTCAAGTCAAGGATTTTTCAGCTTCTCATGCCCAGCCAGCAAGAAGGCTGGAGGGGCACAAGAAGTTGGCACAGGACACAGCCAGGGCAGCTGACCCAAAGTGGCCAACAGGGTATTCCATACCATGTGATGTCACGTCTAGTATATAAACTGGGGGAAGTGGGGGTAGGGGTAATGCCGCTCAGGAACTAACTGGGCATCGGTCGGTGGGTGGTGAGCAATTACATTGTGCATCACTTGCATATTCCAATCCTTTTATTATTACTATTGTCATTTTATTAATGTTATCATTTATCATTATTAGTTTCTTCTTTTCTGTTCTATTAAACTGTTCTTATCTCAACCCATGAGTTTTACTTCTTTTTCCTGATTCTCTCCCCCATCCCACTGGATGGGGGGGAAGTGAGTGAGCGGCTGCGTGGTGCTTAGTTGCTGACTGGGGTTAAACCACGACAGAGGGTAGCGATGTCCAGCAGCTGGGATCCCTAGCTAGGGACTGGGGAATCAGAAAAGGGATCATAGGAGGGGCAATAATCAGCAGCTTCCAAAGGTGGCTCCTGTCAAGTGTGAAGGCAAGGTAACTTCTAAAAGGAAGATGTTGTAAACTACCAAGGCAATTAAACCAACACTGAGGGAGGTGCCCAGTATCTGAGGGAATTAGTGCTGGTAGAGATGATCTACAGTGTCGTGGTTTAAGCCCAGCTGGCAACAAAGCACCACGTGGCTGCTTGCTCACTCCTCCCCTCCCCCGGGTGGGATGGGGAGGAGAATCGGAAGACAAAGATAAAATCTCATGGTTTAAGATAAGAACAGTTTAATAGGACAAGACAAGGAGAGAAGAAATAATAATAACAATAATACCAATAAAAGAATATATAAAGTGATTCATGCACAATGCAATTGCTCACCACCCAGAACGCTATGCTCAGCCTATTCCCGAGCCAGATCCCTCCTCCCCCGGCCAGGTCCCCCAGTTATATACTGAGCATGACTTCAGTATGGTATCGAATATCCCCTTGGCTAGTTCCATTCGGCTATCCTGGCTGTGCCACCTCCAGCTTCTAGTAAAAATTAACCCCATCCCAGCTATCCTTGCTGTGCCCCCTCCCAGCTTCTTCTAAAAATTAACCCTATCCCAGCCAAACCCAGGACATGATCCACCCCCTATTCTATACCATCTATGTCATGGCCAGATCCTACACTTTCCAATTATATACCATCACTTTTCCGTTCTTTGCTATATATGTATAAACAGTTATCATTCCCCTAGTCTATGGGCCATACCTCTAATGTGTCCATTGAGTTCATTTAATCCAAGACTTTGGATCTCCTGTCGTAACAGTCTCTCAGGGCAGGAGAGACGGTGTGTGGTTTTGCATTGTTGCATGCTGCATCCGGAGCTTGCAGATGGGTTTGCCTTTGCCTGAGGCAGCACTAACCCAGACTGTCTTCCCTAACATATTCTTCATGTGCACTAGAGGGACTTTATCCCCTTCTACAGTATGTAAAAGTTCTGACTCGGCAGGGCCACTCCGATTGGCAGCTCTTCTGGTGTTGACTAACCAGGTGGCTTTTGCTAAATGTGTATCCCAATGTTTGAAGGTTCAAAACCCCCATTGCTCCCAATGTAGTCTTTAACAGTCCATTGTAGCATTCAATTTTCCAGGAGGCTGGTGCATGATGGGGGATGTGATACACCCACTCAATGCCATGCTCTTTGGCCCAGGTGTCTATGAGGTTGTTTCGGAAATGAGTCCCGTTGTCTGACTCAATTCTTTCTGGGGTGCCAAGTCGCCACAAGACCTGCTTCTCAAGGCCCAGGATAGTGTTCCGGGCAGTGGCATGGGCCACAGGATATGTTTCCAGCCATCTGGTGGTTGCTTCCACCATTGTAAGCACATGGCACTTGCCTTGGCGGGTTTGTGCGAGTGTGATATAGTCAATCTGCCAGGCTTCTCCATATTTATATTTCAGCCATAGCCCTCCATACCACAGGGGCTTCAACTGCTTGGCTTGCTTAATTGCAGCACATGTTTCACATTCATAAATCACTTGTGCAGCAGTATCTACGGTGAAGTCCACCCCTTGATCACGAGCCCATCTATATGTTGCATCTCTTCCCTGATGGCCTGAAGTATCATGGGCCCACAGAGCCATAACTAGATCACCCCTATGTTGCCAGTCCAGGTCCACCTGAGCCACTTCAATCTTGGCAGCCTGATCCACCTGCTGGTTGTTTTGATGTTCTTCAGTGGCCCGACTCTTGGGTACATGAGCATCTATGTGATGTACTTTTACAACCAGATTCTCTAGCCGGGACGCAATATCTTGCCACAGTGTGGCAGCCCAAATGGGTTTGCCTCTGCACTGCCAGTTGCTCTGCTTCCATTGCTGTAACCACCCCCACAGGGCATTTGCCACCATCCATGAGTCAGTATAGAGATAGAGCACTGGCCACTTCTCTCTTTCAGCAATATCTAACGCTAGCTGGATGGCTTTCACCTCTGCAAACTGACTCGATTCACCTTCTTCTTCAGCAGTTTCTGCGACTTGTCATGTAGGACTCCATACAGCAGCCTTCCACCTCTGATGTTTTCCCACAATGCGACAGGATCCGTCAGTGAACAGGGCATATTGCCTCTCATTTTCTGGCAGTTTATTATACAGCGGGGCCTCTTCAGCACCTGTCACCTCCTCCTCTGGTGATATGCCAAAATCTTTGCCTTCTGGCCAGTCTGTGATCACTTCCACAATTCCTGGGCGACTGGGGTTTCCTATGCGAGCTCGTTGTGTGATCAGTGATCCACTTACTCCACGTGGCATCAGTTGCATGATGTGTAGAGGAGATTTTCCCTTTGAACATCCAGCCCAGCACTGGCAGTCGGGGTGCTAAGAGGAGCTGTGTTTCAGTACCAACCACTTCTGAGGCAGCTCAAACTCCTTCATATGCTGCCAATATCTCTTTTTCAGTTGGAATATAGCGAGCCTCAGATCCTCGATATCCTCAACTCCAAAACCCCAGGGGTCGGCCTCAGGTCTCCTTGGGTGCTTTCTGCCAGAGATTCCAGGTAGGGCCATTCTCCCCGGCTGCAGTATAGAGCACATTTTTAACATCTTGGCCTGCCTGGGCTGGCCCAAGGGCTACTGCATGAACAATCTCCCGCTTAATTTGTTCAAAGGCTTGTTGTTGTTCAGGGCCCCATTTAAACTTCTTCTTCTTCTGGGTCACTTGATGGAGAGGGCTTACAATCAGACTGTAATTTGGAATATGCATTCTCCAAAAACCCACAATGCCTAAGAAAGCTTATGTTACCTTTTTGCTAGTCAGTGGAGACATAGCTGCTATTTTGTTGATCACATCCATGGGGATCTGATGACATCTATCTTGCCATTTTATTCCTAAAAACTGGATCTTCTGTGCAGGTCCCTTGACCTTACTTTCTTTTATGGCAAAACCAGCCTTCAAATGATTTGAACTATTTTCTTCCCTTTCTCAAAGACTTCTTCTGCTGTGTCGCCCCATACAATGATGTCATCAATGTATTGCAGGTGTTCCAGAGCTTCACCCTTTTCCAGTGCAGTCTGGATCAGTCCATGGCAAATGGTGGGGCTGTGTTTCCACCCCTGGGGCAGCCGATTACAGGTGTACTCGATGCCCCTCCAAGTGAAAGCAAATTGTGGACAACACTCTGCTGCCAGAGGGATTGAGAAAAACGCATTAGCAATGTCAGTTGTGTCATACCACTTAGCTGCCTTTGACTCCAGTTCGTATTGAAGTTCTAGCATGTCTGGCACGGCAGCACTCAGCGGTGGCGTGACTTCATTCAGGCCACGATAGTCTACTGTTAGTCTCCACTCCCCATTAGACTTCCGCACTGGCCATATGGGACTGTTAAAGGGTGAGCGAGTTATGCTGATCACTCCTTGGCTCCCCAGTCAACAAATCAACTTACGGATGGGAATCAGGGAGTCTCAGCTGGTGCGATATTGACACCAGTGCACTGTTGTGGTAGCAATTGGCACCTGTTCTTCTTCAACCCTCAGCAACCCCACAACAGAAGGGTCTTGAGAGAGACTGGGCAAGGTGGACAGCTGTTCAATGCCCTCTGTCTCCAAGGCAGCTATACCAAAACCCTACTGATATCCCTTTAGGTCCTTGAAATACCCTCTCCTGAGGCAGTCTATGCCAAGGATGCACGGAGCCTCTGGGCCAGTCACAATGGGGTGTTTCTGCCACTCGTTCCCCGTTAGGCTTACTTCAGCCTCCAATAGAGTTAACTGTCGGGACCCCCCTGTCACATCAGAAATACAGATGGGTTCTGCCCCTTTATATCTTAATAGTACTAAGGTACGTTGTGCACTAGTGCCCACTAGAGCCTTATATTCCTGTGGATCTGACATACTGGGCCATTGAGTCCACACAGTCCAATAAACCTGGTTGTCCCTTTCCTCCACCTGGCTGGAGGCAGGGCCCCTCTAATCCTGGTCTGAGCATTCGTTACTCACCTTTTGTAAACATGAATCAGAAGTCGCTTCAAGAGGATCAGAAATGAGATCAGCCCTTCTACTCCGTCTGGGGGACTGCCTGCTGGAAACTGGAGGAGCATTCTTCCCAGAAGAATTCCCTTTTGTGATTGTTTTTCCTTGCAACTCACATACCCATGCCTCTAGGGTTGAGGTAGGCTTTCCATCCCACTTCCTCATGTCCTCTCCGTGGTCTACAGAGGTAAAACCATAGGGTACCCCGTGGTGTGTACCTTCTACATCCTCTCTCTTGAGCAGAGGAACGCTTACTCCTAACAGTTGAGAAATGTGCTTGTAGAGGTGGGAAGTAGGCCATATCCTCTTTGAATTGCTGGAACTCCCAGGACAGTTTCTCCACAGCCAAGATGCAGGCTTGTAAGGAGGAAGAGAGATTTTCTTCATATTGCCGGAGTTGGACAGCCATTTCATCTACCGTTTGTCCCTTGCCTTCTTTCCAGGACATTACTGCCAATGAGATGACATATGACAGTGGTACACCCCGTACAACTTTCCGCCACATGGGTTGTGTGCATTGGACTTCATCTGGATCTTTGGGTAACTGCTCGTTATCCAGATCATTATAAATCACCTCCAGCACAGCTAATTCCCTCAGGTACTGGATACCTCTCTCCATGGTGGTCCACTTGCCTGGGTGACATATAACATCTTCCTTGAAGGGGTATCTTTCCTTCACACCTGACAGAAGTTGCCTCCAGAGGCTGAGGGCTTGTCTCATGTTCCCAGTCCCCTTATCAATGGATCCCAGCTGCTTGGCTTCCCTACCCTCTAATTCCAAACTATTGGCCCCATTATCCCAGCATCGGAGCAGTCAGGTAACAATGTGCTCACCTGGGTGGCGGCTGAAATCTTTTCACATATCTCTGTCGTGGTTTAACCCCAGCCAGCAACTAAGCACCACGCAGCCGCTCGCTCACTTCCCCCCATCCAGTGGGATGGGGGAGAAAATCAGGAAAAGAAGTAAAACTCCTGGGTTGAGATAAGAACGGTTTAATAGAACAGAAAAGAAGAAACTAATAATGATAATGATAACACTAATAAAATGACAACAGTAGTAATAAAAGGATTGAAATGCATAAATGATGCGCAGGGCAATTGCTCACCACCCGCCGACCGACACCCAGCCAGTCCCCGAGCGGCGAATCCCTGCCCCCCACTTCCCAGTTCCTAAACTAGATGGGACGTCACATGGTATGGAATACCCTGTTGGCCAGTTTGGGTCAGGTGCCCTGGCTGGGCATAAGAAGCTGAAAAATCCTTGACTCTAGTCTAAACACTACTGAGCAACAACTGAAAACATCAGTGTTATCAACATTCTTCACATACTGAACTCAAAACATAGCACTGTACCAGCTACTAGGAAGACAATTAACTCTATCCCAGCTGAAACCAGGACAATCTTGCAGCTCACTCAGTGATAGGGATTGGGTGATTACCTCTGGTTCTGCCTCTTCCTCCTGTTCTCGTGATGACCCTGGTTCACCTTCATCCCTCACTAAGCGAACTGATATCTTTGTATATTTCTTCTGTATGGGGGCGACTGATACTGGCACAGGTTGGTTCTCTGGCTCAGCTGCAGTGCTTGTCACCAGGGTTTGAGTACCCACAGTGCCTGTTGCCAGGGTTGGGGCAGCTGCAGTGCCTGTCCCTCTTTTTTCCCTCCCTTCCCCCTGAGAGTGCTGCATAATATTGAGCAGTGTTTGGTAGATACTGGCCAGGGCCCAGCACAGTGCAGTAAGTTGTGCCTTTCTGGAATACCCACAGCATTTTCCTTTCAAATATTCTATCATTTTATCAGGGTCCTGTAGTTGTTCAGGAGTGAAGTTCCAAACCATTGGAGGTGAAAAGTTCTCTAGATACCTGCCCATATTCTCTCACATGCCATGCCACCCATGACTATCCAACCTTGGGGCAGATCTCTGGTTGGTATTCTTTGTAACCCTAAACAAGACCTGAAACACATTCAGGAGACATAGCAATAAGAGCATGCTGGCTTGAATGTCCCAGAGATATTGAAAAAATATTGAGATATTCTTAAAAGCTGTTGTAATTAGCCTGAAGGAGAAAGGGGAGGTGAACGAGCGGGAGAAAGTATCCCCCCTTGTCTTCCCCATAGATTGGTTGTGATTACTAATAAATTCCGAGAGAAGGTGCCAGAGTTATGGGCATGACAACAATGCCGCATACGAATACCAGCTTAATATTATGACCAGTGATGTAATCATATCATAAATCGCAGCCCATGTAGAAGACCATGGTGAGGCAGGCTGTCCCCCTGCAGTCCATGAAGGTCCACAGTGGAGCAGATATCCACCCTGCAGCCCATGGAGGACCCCATGCTGGAGCAGGTGGATGTGCCCTGAGGGAAGCTGTGACTCTGTGGATAGGCCACACTGGAGTAGGTTTTATGGCAGGAGCTGTGGCCTCATGGGGGACCAGCACTGGAGCAGTCAGTTCCTGAATAACTACACGCCGTGGAAAGGACCCATATTGAAGCAGTTCGTGAAGGACTGTCTCCCATGGGTGGGACCCCACGCTGGAGCAGGGGAAGAGCATGAGGAGGAAGGAGCGGGAGAGACAACGTGTGATGAACTGACCGCAACCCCCATTCCCCATCTCCCTGTGCCTCTCGGGGGGAGGAAGTAGAGAAGTCAGGTGTGAAGTTGAGTGCGAGAAGAAGGGAGGGGTGGGGGGAAGGTGTTTTTAGATTTGTTCTTATTTGTCATTACCGTACTCTGACCTTTGATTGGCAATAAATTAAATGAATTTCCCCAAGACAAGTCTGTTTTGTCCGTGACAGTAATTGCTGAGTGATCTCCCTGTCCTCATCTCGACCCATGAGCCTTTCATCATATTTTCTCCCCCTGTCCAGTTGAGGAGGGGGATTGACAGAGCGGCTTGGTGGGCACCTAGTGGCCAGCCAAGGTCAACCCACCACATCTGTGTTGGAGGCTGAGGTGAGCTTAACAAGGGACAAGTGGCAAAAGCACCCTATTGTGACCAGACCAGGGGCCCCGTGTATCCTTGGCTTAGGCTACCTCAGGAGAGAGTACTTCAAGGACCCAAAGGAGTACTGGTGGACCTTTGGTGTAGCCACCGTGGATACAAAGAAAATTAAACAGCTTTCTACCTTGCCTGGCATCTTGGAAGATCCCTCCATTGTAGGATTGCTGCGGGTCAAAAAAAAGCAGGTGCCAATTGTTACCATGATGGTGCACTGGCAGCAATATCACACCAGCCGAGACTCCCTCGCTCCTATCCATAAGTTTTTTCATCAATTGGAGAGCCAAGGAGTGATCAGCAAGAATTGCTCACCCTTTAACAGTCCCATGTGGCCATTGGGAAAGTCTGATGGAGGGTGGAGTATTGTGGCCTGGACAAAGTGACACCACTGCTGAGTGCTGCTGTACCGGACATGCTAAAGCTCCAATACGAACTGGAGTCAAAGGCAGCCAAGTGGTATGCCACAGTTAATACTACCAATGCATTTTTTTCAATTCCGTTTGCAGTAGAGTGCAGGCCACAGTTTGCTTTCATGTGCTGTCCAATACACCTGCAATCGACTGCCCCAAGGGTGGAAATACAGTCCTACCCTTTGTCATGGACTCATACAAGCTGCACTGGAACAGAGTTATGCTCCTGAACATCTGCAAGATATCGATAACATCATTGTGGGGGGCAACAAAGCAGAAGTGTTTGAGAAGGGGAAAAGAATAATCCAGAGCCTTCAAAAAACTGGTTTTGCCATATAAAAAAGGTCAAAGGACCTGCACAAGAGATCCACTTCTTGGGAATAAAACAGCAAGATGGGCATCATCACATCCCAGTGGATGTGATCAATAAGATAACACCCATGTCCCCACCAGCTAACAAGAAAGAAACACAAGCTTTCCTAGGCCTTGTGGCATTCTGGAGAATGCATATTCCAGGTTACAGTCAGCTTCTGAACCCTCTCTATCGAGTGACCTGAAAGAATAACTCTTGACTGGGGCCCCAAGCAGCAACAGGCCTTCAAACAGATCAAACAGGAGATGGCTTGTGCAGTAGCCCTTGGGACAGTCTGGACAGGATCAGATGTGAGAAATATGCTCTACACTGCAGCCAGGGAGCATGGCCTCACCTGGAGCCTCTGGCACAAAGCACCCAGAAAGACTCAGTGTCGATCTCCAGGATGTTGGAGCCGGGGGTATCAAGGATCCAAGGCCCACTACGCTGCGACTGAAAAGGAGATACCAGCAGCATATGAACTGGTTCAGGCCACTTTATTAGTAGTCAGTACAGAAGCACAGATCTTCCTGGCACGGTGACTGCCTGTGCTACACTGGATATTCAAAGGAGGAGTCCCCTCTACACATCACGTAACCGAAACTACGTGGAGTAAGCAGGTGGTGTTGATCACACAATGGGCTCGAATGGGGAACCCCAACTGCCCAGGAATCCTGAAAGAGATCATGGACTGGCCAGAAGGCAGAGATTTCAGAGCATAGCCTGAGGAGGTGACTTGTGCCCAAGAGGCCCCACCATGTAATAAAATACAAGAAAATGAAAGGCAATTATATTGGATTTGTGTGGCAAGGTTTTGGTAGCGGGGGGGTTACAGGGGTGGCTTCTGTAAGAAGCTGCTGGAAGCTTCCCCTGTGTTCGAGAGAGAGCCTATACCAGCCAGCTCTAAGACGGACCCACCGCCGGCCAAGGCCGAGCCAATCAGCGATAGTGGTAGTGCCTCTGGGATAACATTTTTAAGAAGGAAAAAAAGTTGGGACAGATGGAAACAGCCACCGGAGAGAGGAGTGAGAACATGTAAGAGAAACAACCCTGCAGACACCAAGGTCAGTGAAGAAGGAGGAGGAGGAGATGCTCCAGGTGCCGGAGCAGAGATTCCCCTGCAGCCCGTGGTGAAGACCATGGTGAGGCAGGCTGTTCCCCTGCAGCCCATGGAGGTCCACGGTGGAGCAGATATCCACCTGCAGCCCATGGAGGACCCCACGCAGGAGCAGGTGGGTTCCCGAAGGAGGCTGTGACCCCGTGGGAACCCCGCGCTGGAGCAGGCTCCTGGCAGGACCTGCGGATCTGTGGAGAGAGGACCCCACGTTGGAGCAGGTTTTCTGGCAGGACTTGTGACCCCGTGGGGGACCCACGCTGGAGCAGTGTGCTCCTGAAGGACTGCACGCCGTGGAAAGGACCCATGCTGGAGCAGTTCGTGAAGAACTGCAGCCCGTGGGAAGGACCCATGTTGGAGAAGTTCGTGGAGGACTGTCTCCCGTGGGTGGGACCCCACGCTGGAGCAGGGGAAGAGTGTGAGGAGTCCTGTCCCTGAGGAGGATGAAGCGGCAGAAAATAACGTGTGATGACCGTAAACCCCATCCCTGTCCCCCTGTGCCACTGGGGGGTTTGGTAGAGAAATCCAGGAGTGAAGTTGTGCCCGGGAAGAAGGGAGGGGTGGAGGGAAGGTGTTCTGAGATTTGGTTTAATTTCTCATTACCCTACTCTGGTTGATTTGTAATAAATTGAGTTAATTTTCCCCAAGCTGAGTCTGTTTTGCCTGTGATGGTAATTGGTGAATGATCTCTCCTGTCCTTATCTCGACCCACAAGCTCTTTGTTATATTTTTCTCTCCCCTGTCCAGCTGAGGATGGGGGAGTGATAGAACGGCTTTGGTGGGCACCTGGCATCCAGCCAGGGTTAACCCATCACAGCAATATGTTCTGTTTACTGACAAGTCCTGTTGTATTGTGGGAAACTACTGGAGGTAGAATGCTACCGTATGGAGTCCCACGCGACAAGCTGCAGAAATTGTCAAAGGAGAAGGCAAGTCAGGTCAGTCTGCAGAAGTGAAAGCCATCCAGCTGGCCCTAGATATATCCCAAGTGGGAAAAGTGGCCAGCACTCTATACTGATTCATGGATGGTGATAAATGCTCTGTGGGGGTAACTACAGCAGCGGAAGAAGACCAACAGGCAGCACAGAGATAAACCCATCTGGGCTGCTGCATTGTGGCAAGACATCGCTGCCTGAGTAGAAACATCACTGTAAAGGTACGTCATGTACATACTCACATGCCCAAGAGCTGCGCCACCCAAGAACATCGAAACAATGAGCAGGTAGACCAGACTGCAAGAATTCGAGTGGCTCAGGTGGATCAGGACTGGGAATGTAAGTCTGAGCTATTCATAGCTCGGTGGGCCCATGAAACATTAGGACATCTAAGGAGAGATGCAATATACAGATGGACTCATGACTGAGAGGTGAACCTGACCACTGCCACTATCACACAGGTTATCAATGAATGTGAAACATGCTCCATAATTAAGGCAAGCAGGTAAAGCCTCTCTGGCACAGAGGATGGTGGCTGAGATTTCAGTATGAGGAGGCCTGGCAGATCAATTATATCACCAAGGCAGATGCCACGTGCTTACCATGGTGGAAATGACTACTGGGTGGCTAGAAACATACCCTGTGACCCATACCATTGGTCTTGAAAAACAAGTTCTATGGCAACACAGAACCCCAGAAAGAATCAAGTCTGAAACAACTTTGTAGACACCTGGGCCAAGAAACATGGCAATAACTGGATGCATCACATCCCCTATTCACCCACAAGCCTCTGGAAAGACTGAAAGATACAATGGAGTGTTGAATACTATACTGAGAGCAATGGGTGGTGGGACATTCAAGCACTGGGATACAAATTTCGAATAGAATAGAATAGAATAGAATAGGAGTAGAACACTTGGAAGGGACCTACAACGATCATCTGGTCCAACTGCCTGACCAATTCAGGGCTGACCAAAAATTAAAGCATGTTATTAAGGGCATTGCCCAAATGCCTCTCAAACACTGACAGGCATGGGGCATTGACTGCCTCTCTAGGAAGCCTGTTCCAGTGTTTGACCACTCTGTCGGTAAAGAAATGCTTCCTAATGTCAAGTCTGATCCTCCCCTGATGCAGCTTTGAACCATTCCCACACATCCTGTCACTGGATACCAGGGAGAAGAGATCAGCACCTTCCTCTCCACTTCCCCTCCTCAGGAAGCTGTAGAGAGCAATGAGGTCGCCCCTCAGCCTCCTTTTCTCCAAACTAGACAAACCCAGAGTCCTTAGCCGTTCCTCATAGGACATGCCTTCCAGCCCCTCTGGACACCTTCAAGGACCTTAACATCCTTCTTAAATTGTGGGGCCCAGAACTGCACACAATACTCAAGGTGAGGCCGCACCACCGCTGCTAAATACAGCGGGATAATCACGTCTTTTGACCGGCTGGTTATGCTGTGTTTAATGCACCCCAGAATGCGGTTTGCCCTCTTGGCTGCCAGGGCACACTGCTGACTCCTGTTGAGCCTGCTGTCAACCAGCATCCCCAGATCCCTTTCTGCAGGGCTGCTCCCCAGCCACTCCTCTCCCAATCTATACTTGTGCCTGGCGTTACTCCGTCCCAGGTTCAGAGTCTTGTTAAATTTCATGCCACCAATGATTGCCCAATGCTCCAGTCTATCTAGATCCCTCTGCAAGGCCTCTTGTCCCTCGAGAGAGTCAACAGCACCTCCCAGTTTGGTATCATCATCAAACTTGCTAATGGTGCATTCAACTCCTGCCTCCAGATCGCTGATAAAAATATTGAACAGAACTGGCCCTAGAATTGAACCCTGAGGAACACCGCTGGTGACTGGTCACCAGGCAGATGTAGCCCCATTCGCTACAACCCTTTGAGCTTTGCCCTTCAGTCAGTTCTTCACCCAGCGCACCGTGTACCTGCTCATCCCACAGTTGGACAACTTGTCCAGATGGACGCTGTGAGGGACAGTATCGAAAGCCTTACTAAAATCCAGAAAAACTACATCCACTGCTTTCCCTTCATCCACTAGGCGGGTGACTTTATCGTAGAAGGATATCAAATTAGTTAAACAGGACTTTCCCTTTGTGAACCCATGTTGACTGTGCCTGATGATTGCATTGTCCTTTAAATGCCTTTCAGTAGTACCCAGTATGATATTCTCCATAATTTTTCCAGGTACTGATGTTAGACTAACAGGTGTGTAGTTTCCTGGGTCTTCCCTCACGCCCTTCTTATTAATTGGGATAACATTGGCTAGCTTCCAGTCAGCAGGGACCTTCCCACACTCCCAAGACCTTTGGTAGATGATCAAGAGGTTTCCTGCCATAACATCCGCTAGCTCTTCCAGTACTCTGGGATGAATCCCATCAGGCAGCCTAAGGTCTATCAGTGTTATTAAAGACTGAGGCAAAAAACACATTGAATGCCTCTGCTTCTTCTTCATCCCTATTAGTCAGGTGACCATCTTCAACAAGCATCGGTCCAATGTTTTCCTTAGACCTCCTCTTGCTATTAACATACTTAAAAAAGCCTTTCTTGTTGTCTGACACAACACTGGCC
Source organism: Haliaeetus albicilla (assembly GCF_947461875.1). NCBI lineage: Eukaryota > Metazoa > Chordata > Aves > Accipitriformes > Accipitridae > Haliaeetus > Haliaeetus albicilla. The sequence continues at coordinate 19,143,152 of NC_091515.1, read as the reverse complement.
AATTTCAACTCTAATTGAGCTTTGGCCTTTCGTGTCTTCTCCCTGTGTACACGAACCATGGCTCTGTAATCTTCCTGCAAAGCCTGACCTCGCTTCCAGAGATCATACCATTTCTTTTTCCTCTTGAGCTCCACAAGGAGTTCCCTGTTCAGCCAAGCTGGTCTTCTGCCCCGCTTGCTTGACTTTCGACACAATGGAATTGCCTGCTCCTGTGCTTCTAAAAGGTGGTTCTTAAAAAATGACCAGCACTCGTCGACCCCTAAGCTCTCAAAAGCAGATTCCTAGAGTACTCTGCTAAATAGCTGCCTGAGTAGCTTAAAGTTTGCTTTCTTGAAATCCAGGGTAGCAACTCTGCTGACCTTTTTTCTCAGTACACTGAAAATTTTAAACTCAACCTTTTCATGATCACTGTGGCCAAGACAGCCACCTACCATCACATCTCCCATGAGTCCTTCTCTATTCACAAACAAGTCTAGGAGGACATCTTTTCTAGTTGGCTCCCTGAGTACTTGTGACAAGAAGTTGTATCTCCCACAAACTTCAGGAATTCCCCAGACCTGCTTGTCACAGCAGTATGATATTCCCAGTTGATGTCTGGGAAGTTGAAATCTCCCATAAGGACAAGGGCTATCCATCCAGAGATTTCTAATTGCCTATAGAATAACTCATCAGTGCTATCATCCTGGCTGGGTGATCGGTAGTAGACACCCACTACAACATCTCCTTTTTTTTCCATCCCCCTAATCCTCACCCAGAGGCTCTCAACCACATCATCCCTAACTGTAAGGGCTGTGCAGTCAAACCTCTCCCTCATATATAGTGCAACAACCTCCACCTTGCCTGCCTTGCCTATCCCTACTGAACAGCCTGTAGCCTTCCACCCAGCACTCCAGTCGTGGGACTCATTCCACCAAGTCTCACTAATACCAATGATATCGTAGCTCTGGGAACTGACCAACGCTTCCAGTTCATCCTGTTTGTTTCTCATATTGCATGCATTGGCATACAAGCATTTCAGATATGCTCCTGAGCCCTCCTTCTCCCAGGCGAAGCATAAGTGTTCCCACTAGCATTTCCACCCTCAGGTGATGCCATGCCAACCCTAGCAGAAGCCACTTGGCTGGTTAACACTAGAAGATCTGCTCACCAACCTGGGCCCACCCAAACAAAACCCCTGCATATTGCGAGAAGAGATAAGGTCTCCGTAGTGTGCATAGCGAACTGGTTTGGAAAGATAGTGTGGGCTATTCTTTTCTTGGGAAAAAGAAAACCCATTCTTAAGGTTGCTTTCACACAAGGACCTGGGTGTACTTGGTGGGTAATACATCAAGATGGGGAAATCTGGCGTGTACCTTCAAAGAGATTTAACCTTGGGGGAAATAAGCCATGATGCAAGTTGCATGATATGCCATTGCTGTACGATGCTCCAGCAGGGGCCACCCAAACCAATGGAGAATGATCCTCATCAGGAACAAGGCAAGTGCAGCAGTGATCCAACCTGAACTGTACCAAGTCTGGTTGGGATGGAGTTACTTTTTCTCCTAGCAGCCCATATGGTGCTGTGGTTTAGATTTGTGACCAAAACAGTGTTGATAACACACAAATGTTTTAGCTATTGCTGAACAATGCTTGCACAGCATCAAGGCCTTCTCTTTTTCACTCTACCTCTCCCCAGTGAGTAAGCTGGGGGCTGGGCAAGAGATTAAGAAGGGACACAGCCAGAACAGCTGACCCCAATGACCAAAGGGATATTCCATGCCATATAACATCATGCTCAGCAATAAAACTCGGGGGTGGGTGGGGAGTAGTCTTTCCACAGTAGCTGTTGCTGGGAGACTGGCTGGGCATCAGTCTACTTGTGGGAGGTGATGAGTGATTGCCTTTGCATCATTTGCCTTTTTTCCCTTTTTTTTTCCCCTTCACTTAAAACTGTCTTTATCTTGACCCACAAGTTTTTCTCGCTTCTGCTCTTCCAATACTCTTCTCCATCCTGCTGCGCGGGGGGAGTCAGCAAGCGGCTGGTGGGTGCTTAGTTACTGGCCAGCATCAACCCGCACCACAATGTGAGTTTTCTGAAACCTTTAGCGGTCTGCTGTTTTAGCCAATTTTTAAAGCTCTTGGAATAAATTCCTACAAGAATGATCATTTTTTTTGAGAGATTTTAAGAAACACTAAACCTAATGACATTTTTGTTCTGGCATGAAGGAAAAATACATTCTATGTAAACATGATTTCAAGACTTGAAATTATAATTTATTTTTTAAGATTTTACTGTACTGGGTCTGGCTGGGATGGAGTTAACTTTCTTCATAGCAGCCTCTATGGTGCTTTGCTTTGTATTTGTGGCTAAAGCAGTGTTGATAACACACCAATGTTTTGGCTATTGCTGAATAGCGTGCTTGCACAGCATCAAGGCTTTCTCTCTCTTCCCTCCCCCAACAGCGAGTAGGTTGAGGGTGGACAAGAGACTGGGAGGGAACACAGCCATGACAGCTGACTCCAACTGACCAAAGGGATATTCCATACCATGAGATGTTGTGCTCAGCAATAAAAGTTCAGGGAAAGGGGGAGACGTTCGTGCTTATGGCATTTGTCTTCCCAAGCAACCATTATATGTGCTAAGGTCCTGCTTTTCAGGAAGTGGCTGGACATCTGCCTTCTGATGGGAAGTAGTAAATGAATTCTTCTTTTTGCTTTGCTTGCACATGCAGCTTTTGCTTTCCCTATTAAACTGTCATTATTTTGATCTTTTCAACTTCCTTCAATTTTGTTCCCATCCCGTGGGAGAGGGGAGTGAATGAGAGGCTGGGTGGGCATTTGGCTGCTGGCTGAGGTCAACTGTCCTGGTTTCAGCTGGGACAGAGTTAACTGTCTTCTTAGTAGCTGGTACAGTGCTATGTTTTGAGTTCAGTATGTGAAGAATGTTGATAACACTGATGTTTTCAGTTGTTGCTAAGTACTGTTTAGACTAAAGTCAAGGATCTTTCAGCTTCTCATGCCCAGCCAGCGAGAAAGCTGGAGGGGCACAAGAAGTTGGCACAGGACACAGCCAGGGCAGCTGACCCAAAGTGGCCAACAGGGTATTCCATACCATGTGACGTCCCATCTAGTATAGGAACTGGGAAGTGGGGGCAGGGAATCGCCACTCGGGGACTAGCTGGGTGTTGGTCGGCAGGTGGTGAGCAATTGCCCTGCGCATCATTTGTACATTTCAATCCTTTTATTACTACTGCTGTCATTTTATTAGTATTATCATTATTAGTTTCTTCTTTTCTGTTCTATTAAACCGTTCTTATCTCAACCCACGAGTTTTACTTCTTTTCCCGATTTTCTCCCCCATCCCACTGGATGAGGGGGAGTGAGTGAGCGGCTGCGTGGTGCTTAGTTGCTGGCTGGGGTTAAACCACGACATCAACTCACCACATTTACAGAAATTAATTTTTACTTCTGCTTATAAGTATTGGACTACAATATTTGAATAGTCAAAGTAAAATGTGATTAACTACGTCTTTTTCTTTTTTCAAACAAGAACTACCATGTGCAGTTTAAATGGATAAGCTAAAATAAATTGCTAACACTACTAATGCATCTTTTTTAATAACTGTTGGGCATGTGATTGTACACAAACTCCATAAAGGATAATGCATAAATAATAAGTTGCTGTGAGCTAACTAATGTACACAGTGTTTCAGAAGAAGGAGGTTAAAGGAAGCAAGTCCCAATGATGACAGATGAGAGAGGGAGAAGGCTATTATTTTACCATTAATTTAAGGTCCAGGAGAAAGGGCAGCTAGTACATGAATTTCTTGGCCAGCGGCAGGTTATCAGCTCTCTCACAGAATAAGTATTTGGGGACTATTAATACTGAGTTGTCTGAAATGCCAGTCTTTATATAGCTCAACTTTTCTCTTCCTCCAACTTACATTTGGCATTGTATTCTGTATCACAATCATGGAGGAACAAAAATATAGAGCAAAATGAAAGTTGAAAAACTAGCAAGTTCACTATACCTGCCAAATATGAAAAGTTCAGTTTTCACATTTGAACATTACAGTGGAATAATCTGGAATTTGCTTTTATGTATTTATACAACAATTAACTTCTACACAGTTTTGGCACCTGTCCTTAGTATAATAAAACCAATGCAGATTAGTTATATTTTATAATCTTTATATAAGCCTAAGAGACACTAATTTCCATAAATATATAGGTGTTATGTACAGGGAATAAAATAGTTTTGATAAAACCATGTATAAACATTAATTCAGAAAACCATAAAAAAATTCAACATCCTCTTGGTAGTGCCCTCCCAAAATTAAAACAGAATGTGTAGGAAAGTACACATTTAGGAACAATTTAATTACTTTTATAGTGATATAACTACAGTCAGATCTTAGAAATACTTGATTTATTTTCTGAGTGCACTTAAAGTTTGGCCAGCTTGTTAGTAAGAAGATATTGTGCTCAGAAGTTCTAGTGTCGATTCAGTATTACATTCTTTTACAACAGGGCTAACCAGACATACGCAGACAATTTTGAGTCTGTTCTGCCTTCATTTGGAGCTGGTTGTACACAAGTAGCACAGCTGTATTAGTGCAGGGCAGCACCATAGCTGATAAACCTCTATAACACAGCCATATGGCTTCCAGATAAAAGCCAGTTATCCAAGCAACTTAGAACAAGGAAGAGTAAACTCTAGTCTGTCTGAGTATGTCAATATAGATCCTTACATGGCCTTAATGTATATACCTCATAGAGTGAGCTCTACAATTAGAGGATGCATATTTTGCTAAAAACTATAACCATAAGAATTTTCTGAAAAGTTCTGCTAAATTACTTGCTTTAGATAAAGCTGGTTTAAATTTTAATTACAAACATAATTAATTAGAAATATTTCATAGGTAGAATTTTGTGTTGAGGTAAATTTGGTGAAGAAAATGAAGCTTAAAGAGACTATTTTTATTAAAAGTTGGCTATTAATAACAAAATTGGCTATTTAACATCTATGGAAATAGATGGCAATATATAATTCAAATTGTTACTCTACTACTGTGAGGGATTATTTTTTTAAAGCCAGCATGCAGTTGATAATTTCATTTACACATAATTACATTCTGAATTATACTTCCAAATGTGTGTAACATGATTTGCATACAGAATTATACATATACTTTATACATAAAGAATTTACAGGTAAGGATGCAAATTACATTTTGCCAATATATCTCATTTTCAAAGATTATTCTTTGATACATGCTTTCTGGTCAAGGAAACTTAACAAGAGCAACTGGAATTTACTCTAAACTTAAAAGCACAAACTTAACAACACAACAAACAAAATAAAGCAGTTGCAATTACACGTTTGTTCAAAGCTAAAATTGAAATAAATTACAACCAAATGACCAAAAATTACTTTCTTTTCAAGACACTGTCTACTATTCCCACCTACTCACAAGCTTTCTTTTAAACAGGCAGAGAAAGGTCCTTTTTGCTGAGTAGGTATTTTCTATGTTTTGATTCTTATTTTTGTATTTAAAAGGCTAGATAAATGTTCTAAGGTATTCACTGGGCTTACACACAGTTTAAAGATATAAACCACCAATAACTTAATGAAAACACAGGAAAATCTTTTCCTATTCCTTCTACTAATGAAACAGAAACTATACCTGTGCTCGCTTCTCCATGTCCTGACAAGTACCTAGTTGTTCTTCCATTGCAGCTCTGATTTGCCTTGCCTCATACTCTAACTGCCTTCTGGTCATATCTGTTTGCAAGGAGAACTGAAATTGAAGTACAAAGAAGGCAATTTAAATAAGGTGGATATAAACTATGTATTTCTCTGAACAAAAGCAAACCAATTATGTTTCCACACCAAACTTCATAAACAAAACATGAAAATAGACCCTTAAAATATTACTACATTGTTAAAAACAAGAACACATAATGGTAAAACAACAGGGTACCTGCAAGTCTTGTCAAATAACTAAAAGCAATATAAAAACATTGAGACAATGTAATTCATTAAAATTTTTTAACTAACCTGTTTTTTTTAACATAGCTGTTGAATTCATAACCTACAACATTGCTTAAGGAAAGATACTCCAACCAATATCTTTTTCAAGACATCAGCAAAGTTAGTTTATAATTTTAATGTTTATTTTAAAAAACAAGTCTTTGCAACTAAGGGAAAATACTAAAAATTAGCAAGAAAGTTGATTTAAGTTCAACTCCCTCAAGCTTTATTTTAAAAGATTGTAGAAACATAGAAAAGTCTAGGCTGACAGGGACTTCTGGAGATCACCTGGTCTCACCTTCTGTTGAAAGCAGGGCCTTAGATTAGGTTATCCAGGCCCAAGTCAAGACAAGTTTTGTATATTTCCAGCAAGACAGATTCCACCATTCCATCATATGTACACAGGTTAGTTATTCAAGCATGTGGAAAATAGTAACAGGTCCAGTAAACATGTTTGCTCAAAAAGTGAATTAGTTGATACCATCTTTTGATACACATTATTACCTTTCACTCTAACTGTTCTTGCTAGATGAATATGAATTTATTTAATTTCTTGTCAGGTCAGTGCTTTCAAATACATAGCTATATGGGAGTGGCAAGCAAAATGAAATGAATGCCATGGAAGATTAGAAGATCAATCATTTAAATATCAGCAAGAACTGTCTTTCTGGAAGAGGACAACATGAGCTCTTTCAAAAAAGGGAGGTGATGAGCAAATATGGCAACTGTACTTAATTTTATGAAGACTTTTCTCTAGTCTGCTCTCCAACAAAAAGATACTAGTAACTAAATAGACCACAAACCAAGAACAATGACTGCATGAATGTATGAAAAGCAAAACTAGAAGGCATAGTCATTCTTCAATATTAGGCACAATTATACACAAGTATAATAAGACTGATAAAATTTTAAATCTTTCAGGAAGAAGTTTTACAAAGCACCTACTTGTGATAGTGTCAGAGAGTGAAGGAGTTAATGTCTCAAACATTGTGGTGGGGCAAGTTCTGCTTAATGGTGCACTCTGCATAACAAGGAACCCTGCATAGCAAGGAACCCAAGGCAGGCGATAAGTCCCTTAGCCCGGGGTGGGGCCCACCATGGCACTAGAGAAGCTTGTCCATGCGTGGAAAGGAAAGCGGGAAATACCCCCAAAAGAAGGACTACCTACTCAAGATATTACTAGGGCAGAACCTAAAGCCTGCAGAAAAACATTCCCTCAGCCCCAGAGGAAGATCTAATCGACTTGAAGTTCCCAGTAAGTGAGCCGGGGGACGGTGGTGGGTGGGTCTATATAAGGAGGCTCACAGAAAACAACCGAGGGAATTTAATGATTACTTTCCCCCTTGGTCCCCTTAAAACACCCATCACCTTCTTAGTAGATACAGGGGCTCAAATGTCAGCACTTTGATAAGATGTTGCTGACTGCAATGGGATAGTTGCTGACAAGAATGTATTTGGAAACTCTCAGCCCTAGGCGACTGCTCAAGTTAAGTGCTGGTTGCCAGGAGATGAGACTGTGACAGAAACTATAATGATATTGGGACCATTACCAACTAACATTTTGGGACTAGATTTGCTGAAAGGACAACCCTGGGTAGACTCAAGAGGAAGAGAGTGGGTGTTTGGTCTCCCCACCATGTCTGTGCGGCTATTACAGCCTGCACCTGAACTACTCCCTTCTAAGATTGTTAATGTCAAACCTTACTCGCTCCCCCTAGGGGCAAGAGAAGGGATCACTTTGGTGATAGCTGAATTATGGGAGCAAGGGATAGTTGTCCCCACACGCTCGCCTTATAATTCCCCGGTGTGGCCAGTCCATAAACCCAACGGAAAGTGGTGATTGACCATTGACTATCGGTGCCTGAATGCCAACATGGGCCCCTTGACAGCTGCGGTGCCTAACATAGCTGAGCTAATTGCGACCACACAAGAACAAGCCCATCAAATTTTAGCAACTATCGATGTAAAAGATCTGTTCTTTATGGTCCCTTTGCAGGAAGCAGACAGAGATCGCTTTGCTTTTACATGGGAAGGCGTGCAATTCACTCTCACACATCTCCCTCAGGGATATCGGCACTCGCCGACAATTGCTCATTATGCATTGGCTCAAGAGCTCACCAAAATCACTCCCGCAGAAGGGGTTAAGGTATACCAGTATATTGATGATGTATTGATTGGCAGCCCCAATACCAAAGTAGTGGGACAGACCCAAGCAGAGATAATTGCTCACCTAGAAAAATTTGGACTCTATAAATTCCAGATGAAAAGATGCAACTCCCTTCTATGATTCTATGGGAGTCGCACAGCGAGAAACAGTAAGGAAGTGGTATGCGCAGTTAGATCATTATTGCCACACAAGGCAGGTAGAGAAGGGAGCACCCAAAGTACTCCAAATACAAGATCCACCCTCTGACCACCCAGACACAGAGCACCCCCCCTCATGCATAAAGCCTGCTCCTCCATTCAAGCCCCACCTTAAAAATGTATGGTTCACTGACACATCCTCTAGGAGAGAGGGAAAGGTGTGGAAATATTGAGCAGTAGCCCTACACATTGATTCAGGGGACTGAATTGTGACAGAGGGGGAAGGAATTGCTCAAGTAGGGGAGTTGATCACTGTGTGGAATGTATTTACCAAGGAAGCCGAGACTGAAGAATCAGTGTTTGTGTATACAGATTCATATACTGTATTCAAGGGATGTACCGAATGGCTCCCATTTTGGGAACAAAATCAATGGGAGGTCAATCTGATACCAGTGTGGCAATGAGAAAAATGGGAGGAAATCTTAAACATCGCTAAACAGAAAATCTTTCTAGTAGGATGGGTGGCTGCACACCAGGCAGGAAATCATCCATCTCACCTTTTAAATAATCAGGTGGATTCAATGACCTGCTTATCAAAATTAGTTGCAGAAGGCAAAGCAGAGAAATGGGAGCACTTATTAGAGTGGTTGCATGTAAAGCGAGATCACTTAGGGAGTAAAGATTTATTTAAAGAGGCAGTAAGCAGGGGATGGTCCATAACCAGGGAATTGTGCAACACCATTATTTCAGCATGTGGCTTATGCCACACTCGATTAGGAGAGCACAACCCTCTTAAGGATCAACCCCTACAGTTAAGGGATAATAAAGGGTTGTGGGATACTTGGCAAGTAGACTAAATCAGTCCCTTTCAACTCTCAGGGGGAAAACAATATGTGTTGGTAGGGGTCGAAATAATTTCAGGACTAACCCAAGCGGTAGCAGTCCGGTGAGCGACTGGAGATAACACAGTAAAAGGCCTGAAATTATGGTTTAGCTACTTGCCCACACCCAAATCAATCCATTCAGATAGTGGGAGCCACTTTACTGCTGGGGTGGTCCAAGAGTGGGCACACAATGAAGGAATACAGTGGGTTTTCCACACCCCATACTACCTTCAAGCAAATGGGATAGTAGAGCATACTAATGGACTTCTAAAACAAACCCTAAAACCCCACAAACCGAGATGGCCGCAACAAGTGCCAGACACAGTCACAAAAGTGAATAGCCGCTGGGGGGTGAACGGATGTCCTAGACTGACTGCATTTTGCCCAAAACCCCCCTCCCTAGTTCCAGGAAGGGGAGATAAGAAAGATACAATACACCTGCTCCACTATCCTGGACAACCTGATCTGGTAGATTTACCTACTCTAGGGGAAGTATCTATGACACTGAAAACCCCTTTGAACTTGTATGCATGAATAGCAACTGACACACATGGAAAAGACCACTGAATCCAAACGCGATGGCTAATATCCTCATTTTAATCTATGAACTGCTTTATACTTGTACTTTGTAGAACTAAAGACAAACAGAGAAAGATGGCAAGGGACCCATGTTAGTCCTGACTATATTAATTGTTATTTGTGTTATCAGTTTATTGTTATATGTAATTTTTGTCTGTTATTATAGGGAAAGATGCTTTGGGGAGCCTTCTCCCTCATCCTCATCCTCATCCTTTCCACTGGAGGACAGGGAAAAGATTCTCCAGATTTAGCTTGGAATTTGATTAAAGGTTTTATGCACCTCTGGAATGACGCCAATCAAGGTGTTTGTATATCATTACCAAAATCTGTCAACAAAAGAATTCAATTTGACCTCATTAATCTAAACATCACCAATCTCATGAAAAGGAGTCTTGCCTCTGGTAATATTTTATATAAACCAAATTGCTCCTGGAACAATGCTTCCAGGGGACCTTTCATGGCTCTAAAACCTCCCTCTGACAATTCAAAGATTTATCTTCTTCCCCAAGGAGGAAACTTTGAATCTCATGACTTATGGAAAAGGGAATGTTGGGAATGGAAAAATGGGTGCAACCCAAGTAGTGCTTGTAATTTTACTGGGGAAAAACACTGTCAGGAATCTTGAAGCATATGGAATTTTTTCTTAGAAGACACCAATTTGTCCTGGAAAATACAACATGGCAAATACATGTTTTGTCCAATTGGATTATGCATTTGGAGGACTTACAAAACAGATTAGCATTGGATATGTTGTCATTAAAAGAACATAGGGTATGTGGGATGTTGAGTCTAACTGACAGGGAATGTTGCACCACCATCCATAATGCCTCCACTTCAATTGAAGAAGCCCGAGCCAAGATGAGAGAAGTTACAGACGAGACTGGAGAACTTTTCCAAGCGATGCAACCAAGAGACCAGTTTAATGGAGGATCGTTGCTGACCTCTCTCCTAACATCCTTGGGACTCACGGGGTGGGGAAAATGGCTTGTTAACACTGGACACATGTTGTTATGTGGATTTTTTTTGTTTGTTTTTAATGCTTGGCCTTGCAATTGTGTGATGTATGACTACCCTGCTTGCTTTCCTCTACTTCTCTTTTCTCTCCTTCTGTCCAATATGTGATGATTACTACTGTGGAAGAAGATCTCTACAACTCAGTCCAGGCATATGTTTGAGCCACAGGGTGGTGTCAGAGACTGAAGGAGTTAATGTCTCAAACATTGTAGTGGGGCAAGTTCTGCTTAATGGCGCACACCAGAGGGTACGCAGTTCCGTGTTCTGATATGCTGAGCGGGGCAGCTCACCATGTATGGCCAATGGTCAAAGAACGGTCGTACTTGCAGGGAGGGAGAAGTTACTCCCCAAATGACCCCCAAGCCCACTGACCCATTTCCCGAAGGTTCTGGAAGCACAAACCGCGCATGACACCTAATTAGCCTAATGAGTTCAAGTGCCCACCCGAAGGAGGGGTAAGGAGATGATAAAAGGACACAAATGGAAGCCCGCCTGCACACGCCCTCCAGAACTGGACCCTTAGGCTGGCTGGACCAACGCTGGTCCCAGGACTGGTGAAATCTTTCTCTTTTCTCTCTCTCTCTCTCTCACTCTCTTTTTTTTCCATAATCCCTACACCTTATCCCTTAAGACATAAACCATTGACCAAGTCTGGGACTAGGAGTGGATCTAGCCACTCCTAGGCTCCTCTCTGAGAAGGAGTCTAGAAAGCAAGAGGGTCCACTCTGAACCTTGTGGCTCAACAGGAGGGCTCTCCTTTTTCTTCCCTGAACTGATCCCCATATAAGCAAGGCTTGTAGTATATGTTTGGTGCCGTATGGTTAGCACGTTACACAGTTTACTGACGTAGTTTCATGCCAATTCTTGTTGTGAACAAATAAAAGTTGAGTTTTGTGAGTTAAAGGATCCCTGATGTCGTTTCACCTTAATCCTGACCTGGGAATCAGCAAACCTGAGTCGTCGTCCTGAGCAATTGGGATGTGACAGGTAGGTTGATCCTGACTAGTCGCCGGGTACCCACCAAGCCGCTCTATCACTCCCCCTTCTCAACTGGACAGGAGAAGAAAATATGATGTAAAGCTCATGGGTTGAAATAAGGACAGGGAGATTACTTACCAATTACCATCACAGGCAAAACAGATTCAACTTGGAGAAGATCAGTTTAATTTATTGCCAATTAATAACAGAGTAGGATAGTGAGAAAATAAGAACAAATCTAAAAACACCTTCCTCTCACCCCTCCCTTCTTCCCAGACTCAACTACACTCCCGACTTCTCTACCTCCTCCCCCCAAGCAGTGCAGGGGGATGGGGAATGGGGGTTGCAGCCAGTTCATAACGCTTTGTCTCTGCTGCTCCTTCCTCTTCATGCTCTTCCCCTGCTCCAGCGTGGGGTCCCACCCATGGGAGACAGTCCTTCATGAACTTCTCCAACATGGGTCTTTGCCATGGGCTGCAGTTCTTCAAGAACTGCTCCAGCATGAGTCCTTTCCACAGGGTACAGTCCATCAGGAATGGACTGCTCCAGCATGGGTCCCCCATAGACCACAGTTCCTGCCAGAATACTTGCTCCTGCAGGGGGACAACCTGTGTCACCATGGTCTTTTCCACGGGTTGCAGAGGAATCTCTCTCCCAGCACCTGGAGCACCTCCTCCCCCTCTTCACTGACCTTGGTGCCTGCATACTTGTTTCTCTCACATATTCTCACTCCTCTCTCTCCTCTCTCCCAGCTGCTGTTGTGCAGTGTTTTTTACCCTTTCTGAAATACATTATCACAGAGGCACCACCAGCTTTGCTGACTGGTTCAGCTTTGGCCAGCATTGGGTCCGTCTCGGAGCCGGCTGGAACTGGCTCTGTCCAACATCGGGGCAGCTTCTGGTGTCTTCTCGCAAAAGCCACCCCTGCAGCGCCCCCCTCCCAAAAACCTTGCCACGTAAACCAAATACACTACTATATTTTGCCATCAGTCTTAAAGCACTGCTCTGTATTACAGGGACATGGCAGACCTTTTGGTGTTACCATAGCACCTCATTATTGATGGTCACTGTCAGAAGACAGAAATTACCTTTGCTTCTTTGTTCTAGAGGTTCTCCTGGTATGGAAAAAGGAAAAATCAAAGCCAGTATACACTAGTCACTCTGTTCCACCAATAATATGCAGAGATCTTATAAAGGCAGAATTCATTACCCTTTTTGTTCTGGAAAAGGGTCTTAAAAGAAGGTCAAAAGGAAGCCTCCAGCTACAGACATATGAAAAGAAAGGTAGAGCTTGAAGCACAATCCTAGTGACCAACTTTATTCTGGCAGATGCACAGAAATGAGAAGGTTGTGCGTTTCAAAGCATGAGACAAAACCATGAGCTGAACTGAGAGGCAGAAATGTGAAACTTTGAGGAAACTATGATAAAGTTTAAAAGTTTTATTTATTCTTAGAAAATTCAATTATGGCTGATGTATTTTTTCATTATTGCTAGAAGTCAACTCTTCACTGTTTTTTGACAATTGTTCAGTTTGCAGATAAACAAGTCACCAACAGCAGGTCACCCAGAAGACTTCACCAAGGTCAATTCAGAAAGCCAACGAGATATAACAGTCTACAAATACGTAAAACACTGCTAAAAAAGAATGGGATCTATCCTTCCACTGTGGATGGAATAAGTAGTGATGGACATAAATTGCCACAAAAAAAACATTTAGTATAGATGTTAAGTAAAACATTCTAATAATATGAAGAGCTAAGTTAATTGATTACCTATGAAGTTGAGGAAACTTCATCTTAAAACCTATGACACATTTAGAGTGACACAGATACAGCCGACGATGCCTTTGGAAAATGGATTACATTTCCTCAAGGTCCTTTTTCCTTCTTTCTCCCCTCGTCTCTGGTTTTCTGATTAACTTGGCTATGACTCAATATTAGATTTGAAGTCCAGTTGTTTCACCTCAGTCACTAAAGCGTTTCCATATTCTATTTCTACTTCCAGGAAGCTGACTAGTTCTGACAGTACTGCATAAATACAGCTAAACTGATTCCTGAACAGATATGGCTCTGTAAAGATGGGCAACCAAGTCTTCCCATAACTGTATGTACTAAAGAATGCACTGCAAATACATCCAAGCTGCTGAGGTCTGACAGCAGAAAAACCTGTATTATCTGGGATATCAGAGATCTTCATTATCCTAGAAAACAGTGACTTGACTATAGTTTGGAGATGCCAAGATAAAACTTTGCAGGGGCATTAATATCTGCATAGGCTATAGCACTATTTTACTCACTGTTCTGAATTAAGAGCTCCTGTGTAAATGGTCTCTTAGGCTAATATTGCTCTCAAAATTAAAAGAATCCATAAAATAACAGAACTGACTGATAGAAAAAAAGGCCTTTGGGGGATACAGTTAAAGAAGAAACCTACTGACATATAACTCATTTGTCATAACAACTTTTCAGTGCTCCTCTCTAGCACTGACATTCATACTGATGGGTACAAATTTTAACAGGTAAAATAACATCTGAAAAACAGGGAATTGCAAAGGAAAAAATACATTATTTAGTCTGAGTTAACTTTGCATAGTGAACAAAAAAATGCTATAAATGAAAACAATAGTAGAGAATGTCCCTAAATTCATAAAATATGCACAGCATCTAAACAGAGATCATAGCACCAGATACATAAATGAGCATGCTGTAGTTACTTACATTTTCGGTAAGAGGGATACTATCAATCCTTTTAGTAAGGTCCTGAAGCTGAGCATAATACCAGTCCTTTTCTTTCTCTTCCTTCTCAAGCTCCACAAGCAACAGAGATCTATCAAAACCAAAAGCCAGAAATGTCTCACTAGTAAGCCTTTATTATCAAATACAAGTACAGCAATAAGCATTGATATCTATATAAAAGGTGAAATGAGATTTGATGAAGATGGCATTAACAAGAAGTTGAGAAGGTAGGTTCTGTTCCCTGGCCCTAGCTAATCAAACTATCCAACTATGCTATGCTAAGCAAGTCACTTTAACTTCTTGTATATCAGATCCACAACTGTAAAAGAAAGAATACCTATAGTTCTTTATAAAACCAGTTTGAAATCTATAGCTGAGAGGCATTTTGTGAAATCTAAGCAGTTATTAGTCACATGCTAACTTGCATCCTGCTTCTTTATGACAATATGCTTCATACAATGCAGCAAACTACAACTGCTATTTAAGAAAAGGCTTGGATATTGCAGAAGTGTATACACCTCAGAATCCCATTAGTAAATTCAGTTATCTTTTCTGCCTTTGTAGCGCCTCCTCACTCTGTCATCCATGACAAAACAATGTTAAAGCACACAAAACCATGATTATTAAAAACACTTTCAAAGAGTATTCTTCCATCATATGTTATATACAGGATACATTTACAGCTGCTTAACACATTCTAAATGGGTATCATAAGCATATTGCAGACCTGAGTAGTTATAACTACTCAGGTCTGCAATATGCTTATGATACCCATTTAGAATTATGAAGATATCAGAATGCCAATATAAGGAACTGAAGATATTTATATGCAAACTATGAAAAAATATTAAGTTTTACATATTATTTTATCAATTCTTTTTAAACTACATTTATATAGCTGTAAAATTTATCAATATAGGTACAAATTGTTTATTGTTATTACACTTTTTAAAAATACATTTTAAAATTTTACAGCCCAAATCCTGCTAGTAGGGGTATACAGACAAGTCACTTCTTTTTCTTTAAATAAAAGTTTATTAGTTTCTTGTAAGTGCTTTCTTCAAGCACTCTTCTTCCTTTTGACATTTTAATATTGCTCATTAACATAAAAGGAAATGCTAAAATCACATTAGTTTACAGCCAATATAGAGGAACTAAAAAAATTAAATAAGCATAGCATTCATAAACAAACCTGGACTGATAATGCTTAAGACTGAACTTAAACACTAACCTAGAGGACAGAAAGCTGCATACAAGTTTGCCCAGTGTTACTTCCCTGTCGTGGTTTAACCCCAGCCAGTAACTAAGCACCACGCAGCCGCTCACTCACTCCCCCCCATCCAGTGGGAGGGGGGAGAAAATCAGGAAAAGAAGTAAAACTCCTGGGTTGAGAGAAGAACGGTTTAATAGAACAGAAAAGAAGAAACTAATAATGATAATGATAACACTAATAAAATGACAACAGTAGTAATAAAAGGATTGAAATGTACAAATGATGCGCAGGGCAATTGCTCACCACCCGCCGACCGACACCCAGCCAGTCCCCGAGCGGTGAATCCCTGCCCCCCCACTTCCCAGTTCCTATACTAGATGGGACGTCACATGGTATGGAATACCCTGTTGGCCACTTTGGGTCAGCTGCCCTGGCTGGGCATGAGAAGCTGAAAAATCCTTGACTGTAGTCTAAACACTACTGAGCAACAACTGAAAACATCAGTGTTATCAACATTCTTCACATACTGAACTCAAAACATAGCACTGTACCAGCTACTAGGAAGACAGTTAACTACATCCCAGCTGAAACCAGGACATTCCCATCCTTTAACTTCTACATCTTTCTATCTCTAAACTCAGGTTGTAGTCTTTCTGAGCAAGAGCCATATGAAACTTTGTAAAACACACAAACAAATCATGGATAATTACTATAAATATTTTGTTAAGGAACAAAACCAAAATAGAACAAAAATAAATTCCCCTTGACTACTTTCTTAATACATTTCAATCATGATTTGGAAAGAAGATAATCAAGCTTTCACATGAAAGAACTTCATGTAGGATAAAGAATTTAAAAATGCATATTTTAAAGTATCTTAGTTCCTGCTTTTAAAATTGTGGTTGGTTGACCCTGGCTGGGCGCCAGGTGCCCACCAAAGCCGCTCTATCACTCCCCCTCCTCAGCTGGACAGGGGGTAGAAAATATAACAAAAGGCTCGTGGGTCAAGATAAGGACAATTTAATAAAGTGAAAGCAAGGGTCGCACGCGAAAGCAAAGAAAAACAAATGATGTTATTCTCTACTTCCCATCAGCAGGCGATGTCTAGCCACTTCCTGGGAAGCAGGGCTTCAGTACGCGTAGTGGTTGCTCCGGAAGACAAAAATGCCCCCCTTCCGTCTCCCTTTACTTAGCTTTTATATCTGAGCTGACATCATATGGTATGGAATATCTGTTTGGTCAGTTTAGGTCAGCTGTCCTGGTTATGTTCCCTCCCAAGATCTTGCCCTGCCCCAGCCTGCCATTGAGGGGTGGCAAAAATGTTGGAGAGACAGCCTTGATGCTGTGGGAGCACTGCTCAGCAGTAGCCAAAACACTGGTGTGCTATCAACACCTTTCTAGCTACTGATGCAGAACACAGCACTATGAGGGCTGCTATGGGGAGAATTAACTCCATCCCAATACAAAAATATTTCAAATTAGTTTTAGTGACTTAAGGTTAATATTCCATACCCAAAGCAAGTAACCTGAACATTGGTCAAATGGAAAGTTAAAATTTCCAGGATCTAGTTTATATTAGTTACTGCTAAACTAATAGCCCTAATTTTTTTCAAGGACAGATGGACAGAACTGAGAATAATACTGACAGGTTTTGATACATCTTGGAAAGGAAAAAAATAGAATTCTTATAAAAATTCAGATGTATAAAGAAGTAACTGGCATTGCCTATTCTATTGAATCACATTCTTAATGACAGCTACATTTCCTATGAAAGAGGTTAAGGAAAACCATAGTTTTATACTAACGATTCAGTTTTCAAGCTGTTCTCCCTCACTTTAGCTGCAAAAGACTGAAAAACTACACAAACCTAAGAGTGCTGAATTCTTTTAAACACAGAGTAACAGAACTTTCGAGAGCTATGTTGAAACAGAACTGTGGAGTTGTTTTGGTTTTTTTTGTTTGTTTTTAAATAAAGAATGTCAAGACCACACATTAAGTTGCTTACTGGGACAGCTATTATACCAGATGGGTTTACAATCAAAAACCAGCGAAAACAAACAAACTACAATTACCCTACTGTTGCAGGTAACAATAGCCCAATTACAGAATAACTGGAATTCCTCAGTCATAAGGATGGGTCTGGGCAGGAATTCCCTAAGTCAAGGACTGTAACCCTGTTGTTGGGACACATTAGTCAGACTGAACGAAATGCTAACAGATTCTGCTCAGGGAAAGTCTGTGAGAGAGTCCCTCTTTTTGCCTCCCAACTTCCCAAACCTCTAACACATACCCTGGCTGCCTGATTTCTGTACATGCAGGCATTCTGCACAGTGTCACGAAAATTTCACAACTGGCTGTGCTGACCAAGGAGAGAGGCTAGGATGCAAAGTATAGAATTACAAGAGTAATTCTTTTATTCATGTGCCTGAGGTGTCCCATTCAAATTGAGGCACAGCAAATGCAGTTTTATACAGGGTTCTTATACCTTTCAAGCATTCAGATACAACATGATTTGACCAATCACTACTTAACACACACATACTACTGTTTTGCAAAGCAACTATAATTCTACAGCATCATCATCCACTTGCTTCTTTCTTGATCTAGACGTCCCTGGAGTCAGTCTTGCTACAGTTACTTATCTACGATGCCAGACAATGGGAGGGCTTCACAGAGGTGTTAGAGGGGCTAGGATGCTGGTGTTATCTCGGTAGTCCAGGGGTATCCTTCATTCTTCAGGGTGGGCACTGTCATCCTCCTCCTTGCAATGAGCTGGGGTTCCTTTAGTCACACTGACTTAACCACGACTATGCAGTATACAATGTAAACTATATATATCTTAAGAAAGTTCATACAATTTCATACTATAAAGACTAATTGGTACAATAGTTAGGCAATGAGATTTTCCTAACAACAGCTTCCCTTTTTTCCTCCTCCCTGTGTGTCCATGCATTGGGTCTGTCCAGTTTATGAAATTAAATTTGCAAATGTATAATTAATTCAATCCTTATAAAAAGTATTTTTATTTGCAAATACTTTTTATAAAGGTATGAATCAAGATTATTCTCATCTGTTGCTGATCATTGTGGATCATGATTTTGAGGTTAGAAGACAGTTTAAGGTGGAAGAGCTGTTACTGATCAAAGAAAAATTTTGATGGAAAAACCTAATGCAGTTATTCCATCTTTTTACACCCCAAGATTGTTTATATCAGTACTTTCACAATAGCAGAATGCAAAGGGAACTAGGCCTTAAGCCTCATTGTTTCTAAGACTATTCATATCAGACATATAACTAATGATTAGAAATTGTTTTAGACATGATTAATAGAATGCAGATGCTTATAAAACAATATGCATAAGCTGCTTGTTTGTCCCATGTGTAGCCCTCACCATGGCTGGCTTAAAACCCAGTCAAGCTGAATCAACAGAAGAAGGATCATACATCTTAGACCTAGGACATAAGAATAAGAGTAAGTGATTAACTTTAGAGCAAGATGAATTAATAGAATAGCTTGAGTGATTCTCAGAAATTCAAAGGTAATCTTTGATGTGTAAGAAAATAAGTGACTGTGGTGACCAGAGACCTTCTGCCTACGACCACTAACTTCAGAAGAACCAGGACAAGACAATAAGAATCAGTTGAGACAGGAAAATGTATTGGACTTTTGAAAGCACTGGAGAATAGAGAACTGAGAGTTCGTGGAAAAACACCAAGAACACCAAGAACTTCTTTTGACAAATCATCAATTGCATATTGTTTTGTAAAATCATATACATAGAAGGCGTTTTTGAGTTATCCATCGCCATTCACTGTGATGGTGGCATGGTGGCCCAACTCTGAGTTGTTAATAAAGCAAACCTAGAGAAACCCATGACTGAAAATTCTTTAACACAGAATATTATGTCCTCTGCCATTGTCCTGGGTTCAGCTGGGATAGAGTTAATTTTCACAGGAACCTGGGAGGGGGGGGGGCACAGCCAGGACAGCTGACCTGAACTAGCCAAGGAGCTATTCCATACCACGTGACATCATGCTCAGTATATAAAGGGGGAGCATGCTAGGGGGGGCTTTTGGTGGGGGAAGTGGCGGAGCATCGGGTTCTGGGTGGTGAGCAGTTGCACTGTGCATCACTCTTTTTGTATACTCTTTTATCAGTACCCTCGTTGTTGTAACTTCTCTTTTTGTGTTGTCCCAGTAAATTGTCCTTATCTCAACCCACGAGGTTCTGGGTTTTTTTTGTTTTCTCCTTTCTGATTCTCCTCCCCATCCCACGGGAGGGGGGCAGGAGGAGTGAGCAAGTGGCTGTTTGGTCCTTTGTTACCGGCTGGGCTGAAACCATGACAGCCATACACTGCCAAGTTCAGTGAGAAGGCAGCAAGGCAAATGAAGTAAGTTTTTTTGAACATTATAATGCTTTTATGAGGAAAAAAGGTTTTCAATTTGAACTGCTTTTCTGCAGGATGAGTTTTTCAAAGACTTGTCTAATGTGTGTGGGGGTGGTGGTTTGGTTTTTGTGGGGTTTTGTGAGGTTTTTCTGAAGCTCCCAACATTAAGTAAAGCTGAATAAATGCAGGATCACAGAAATATTTTTTGGATAAATATGTCAATGTTATTCCCAGTAAGAAGGGTAACAAAATATATGCTACTCTACTTACGTTACATAATTACAATTATAATTAATAATTTCACTTCCAATAGTATGCCATAAAATGACAAAACCTTGATAAGGTAGCAATTCCTGAAAATTATTCTCAAAGCTACCGATATTTCAAACAGTAGCTTTTGCTCAACACCAGAAGCAAAACAGGTACAATTCTCTTTCAACCAAGCAATACATAAAATAGGAAAATGAAACAGAATTGTCTGCATAAAAAATAATTATTGATTGAGATAGCAAATTTGGAGGATATGTTAGCTGTTTCTACAGAAAATACTATTAAAATTTTTTAGGTACGTGCTTCAGTAATTCAGTAAAACCAAATAAATCTGGAACTAGCCAGAGAGAAAGCAGGGTACATTTAATAGGAATTCTATTCTAAACTGGTAACCTAAACACATACACCCTCTTCCCCCTCTTAAGCACTTTGGAACTAGAGGGGAGATGAGCAAAAGAGAAATATGTAGACAATTTCATAATTTATTCTGGTAACTGAATCCATTTTTTTTTTCCCCTTAAGAAGATCATTTTGGCCAAGGTAAACATCTAGTGAATTTGCTAAATTCACACACAGTTAATAAATGACTTGGTCCTCGTCCAAACGCTCTTGCCCACAAGCAGCATGTATTGTGCCAATGTATTAGATTCCTGGGTGGAAATGTTCCCATTTCAGGTCTCTGAAAAATGTTAGCTTTGTTTTCAAATTGTTTTAATATTGAGATTTGCAAATTCCATGAGTTCTTTGAAAGTCTGTTTTAATACAAACAACAAAATCTACTAGAAAACTAATATTTGTTAAATATGTTTAGAAACACAGAAACTTACTAAACATGCCAAACAAATTTAAACACAGAGCATAGGAAAATAAGTGGTTACTTTTCCTTTCAGAAATTAGTGATTCCACATGCACTGTCCTGTGTTCCCCACCCTCAAATTCTGATTCTTTTGGCTATTCAGGGTCCATGCTGATGCCTGAAGTGTTCTTATGTGTCCCCTCAAACAGCGTAATGAATAGGGCATTTTTGATTATTAATCATTTCACTAATTGTTATGGGTTTATGTGGCGCAGGTGGTTTTTTTGGTAGCGGGGGAGGGGCCGCAGGGGTGGCTCCTGTGAGAAGCTGCTAGAAGCTCCCCCAGCTCCAAATCGGACCCACCTCTGGCCCAGGCCGACCCAATCGGTGACAGTGGTAGCACCTCTGGGATAACATATTTAAGAAGGGGAACCGGTAGTGAGTGGTGGGATTGGAATGTGAGAGGAATACCTATGCAGATACCAAGGTCAGTGAGGAAGGAGGGGGAGGAGGTGCACCAGAGGAGGTTGATGTTCCTGCAGCCCATGGTGAGACGGCAGGCTGTCCCCCTGCAGCCCATGGAGGTGAATGGTGGAGCAGATGCCCCGGAAGATGGCCATGACTCCATGGGAAAGCCCGTGCTGGAGCAGTTTCTTGACTGAAGATCGGCCCACGGAAAGGACCCACGCCAGGGAAGTTCAGGAAGAATTGAAGCCCGCGGAAAGGACCCACACCAGGGAACTTTGTGAGGAACTGCAGCCCGTGGAAAGGACTCATGTTGGAGAAGTTTGTGAAGGACTTGTCTCCTGTGGGAGGGACCCCACGGTGGAGCAGGGGATGAGTGAGGAGTCCTCCCCCTGAGGAGGAAGGAGTGGCAGAGACAATGTGTGGCGAGCTGACCCCAACCCCCATCCCCTGTTCCCTTGCGCAGCTGGGGGGAGGAGGTAGAGAAAACCGGGAATGGAGTTGAGCCGGGAAGGAGGGAGGGGTGGGGGGAAGGTGTTCTAAGGTTTGGTTTTACTTCCTAATAGCCTTGTTTTGTTTTGATTTGTAGTAAATTAAATTGATTTTGTTTCTTCCCCAAGTTGAGCCTGTCTCTTGCCCGTGACCATAAGTGGTGAGTGATCCCTCCCAGTCCTTATCTCAACCCACGAGCCCGCCTTTATATTTTCTCCTCATCCTACTGTGGCCGTGGGGGGAGTGAGTGAGTGGCTGCGTGATGCTTTGTTAACGGCTGGGCTGGGCTTAAACCATGACACTAATAGTGAAGCCAGATGTTATGTGACCATGTCTCTACAGATCATTTTCTCAGCAGCACAAATCTTCACCCCCTCAATCGTGACAGTAACACTGCTTGTGTAGTGTTTCATAAACAGATCAGCGTACTCATCTCAAATTAAAATATCCCTCTCCCTTTTTTTCCCATGGTTATTTTAAACAAAGATCAGTTCACTGCTTAAGCTGTCATTATCATTGAGAAAAACATTCAAAAAACTGTCACCTTAGAATCCACAATAGTGGGAAAGGATCACAGATCATAAAACAGATGTACTAACCACACTGAAGAACTCCAGTTGCTATAAATTAATACTCCTTGTTCTGAGTGACCTGGAGTTCATTTGAAGCTTAACTGAAAGCCCTAAGTACACTTAAAGATTTTACTATCATGTGGTAGAATACAGCACTGGAAAGATGCTCTTACTCTGAATAAGAACCAAGGTGCCCTGCCCCTATGAAATACCATACATGGAAAACTCTGTTCCATTAATCTTGCTAATACTCTAGGCACTACAAAGAAAGACCATTTCAATGGAAAACTGGAAAGGAAGATAGCCATTAGTTCAAATGGCAGACACATTAGATTCTTAAAGACTGGAATGAGCAAGTGGGAAAATATTCCTAAATTAAGGGAAAATATTCTCATACAACCCTTCATAAACCTAGATTTTATGAGAGGAAGAAAACATGACGAGTGATCCTGACTAGGAAAATGAAAAAATAGAGTGTCTACTAGGTGAGGATCAGAACAGACTCATGGGAAATTGCTTCAATTTTATTGATAGGACTGAAAGAAAGGGACCTAGACATAGTACCTTAGCGGAAAAGTGTACTCCTTTCAGCCTTTGATTGCAAAAGTTTTACTAAACACCAGGAAAGGCCCTTTAGAGCAGGGGTTTCTAAAGTGCTACCCACCAAGCTTTTGTATTATGGTTACAGCCGGCTCCAAGACAGACCCAGCGCTGGCCAAAGCTGAGCCAATCAGCAATGTTGGTAGTGCCTCTGTGATAACATATTTAAGAAAGGGTAAAAAAATGCTGTGCAGCAGCTGAAAGAGAGAGGAGTGAGAAAATGTGACAGAAACAACCCTGCAGGTCACCAAGGTCAGAGAAGGAGTGGGAGGAGGTGCTCCAGGTGCTGGAGCAGAGATTCCCCTGCAGCCTGTGGAAAAGACCATGGTGAAGCAGGTATCCACCCTGCAGCCCATGGAGGACCACGTCAGAGCAGGTATCTACCCTGCAGCCCATGGAGGACCCCACACCACATTAGGTAGATATGCCCTGAAGGAAGCTGCAGCCCATGGAGAGCCCGCACTGGAGCAGGCTCCTGGCAGGAACTGCGGCCTGTGGAAAGGAACCCACACAGGAGCAGGTTTTCTGGCAGGACTTGTGACCCTGTGGGGGACCCATGCTGGAGCAGTCTGTTCCTGAAGAACTGTATCCCTTGGAAAAGGGCCCATGCTGGAGCAGTTTGTGAAGGACTGTGTCCCATGGGAGAGACCCCATGCTGGAGGAGGGGAACAGCATGAGGAAGAAGGAGCGGCAGAGACGAAGTGTTATGATCTGACCACAACCCTCATTCCCCATCCCCCTGCACCACTTGAAGTGGGGGGAGGAGATAGAGAAGTCGGGAGTGAAGGTGAGCCCGGGAAGAAGGGAGGGGTGGGGGGAAGGTGTTTTTAGTTTTGGGGTTTTTGTCACTATCCTACACTGTCATCAATTGGCAGTAAAATAAATTGATTTTCCCCAAGTGGAGTCTGGTTTGCCCGTGACGATAATGGGTGAGTGATCTCCCTGTCCTTATCTTGACTCATGAGCTTTTTCATCATATTTTCTCCCCCTGTCCTGTTGAGGAGAGGGAGTGAGAGAGCAGCTGGGTGGGCACCTGGCAGCCAGCCAAGTTCAACCCACCACACATCCCATCCATCAAGTAGCTTTTAATGCCCAAATCTTTAGAAACCCCTGTCTTGCAGAGAGGCCCCTGAAAACATCTGGTATCTCAGTCAGATTCATTTTAGGATATAAAGAAGCCTTCAATGGAAACAGCTGCATGTCTCTTACTTTGTGTTTCCTTCACAATTGATTGATATTGTGGGACAACTTTGCAATATGCCCTAGATGTAATGTTCTTCATATTACCTTCCAAAAAAAAAAAAAAATCTATGGTTTTACCAACAGGCAAAACATCATATGGGGATGACATCTCAAGATGCCTTTGCTTAGCAGTCATTTTTGTTAAGAGAAAAGAATCACTAGGTAAACGACTCCTAATATTAAGTAACCAATCAACCACCTATGGTAGCCATAACCATTTTCAAACAAGAGAAAGACTGCACCATCACATTGCTACAGTTTCAGCACTTATCAACAGTGGTGAGGAGATATGGAGGTGTTTGGGATGCTCCACCCCCCACCTCCAAAAAATATTTAAGGTGCTGAAAATCTGCTGATAAAATAACCTTCAGCAAAAAAACAGTAACAATGAAATATATATATGCAGAAGCTATATTGTGTTTTAGGATTTCTGATGGTTTTGTGTATTTAAATCTAATGTATATTCCTGGTTTCCTTCCCTGGTAGGGTAAGTATACCACCGACCAAAATCATATGCATGATAGCTAAATATTAGATATGTTAGTAAATTTTCATGTTAAAATTAGAAGTCAATGAATACTGAATGAATAAATGAAAAAGTTTACCTCTCTCTTTCTAGCTCTTCTAAATAACCAGTGCTTTCTTTGCTTCCATTCATAAATCCTCTTCTTGGAAATGATCCTATGGGAACAGGACTGCACTCTTCTGAAGGGCTTGACACAGACCCTTCCCAGCTCCCATATGAACGCATAGACACCTTTGGCCTTAACTTCACTCCAGGGAAGTTACTACTTTCCAAGTTCAGTTCTGGACAATAAAGAGCAAACATTTGCAGAGCTGAAATTGAGCAGCACAAATCTAAAAGATCATTTCTATCTTATTTTCATACTTCATGAACAAATCTATGACTTTTTTGATGGAAACAGTTAAAACATTTTGCTTTAGGATACACAGAACATAATGTGAACAAAACCAATCTTAATGGTACAGTTAGAGAATACTAATCCTCTAAATGAAGAGATGCCCAAACTACAATCCTGCCAACCAGAACAGTATCATGACACCAGTATGCCCGCCTTTCTTAAAAAACGGGCAGTGTGTGGCATAAATATCATATTAATTGCTCTTGTGTCCCACTTCCTAATAGCCTCTTTCTCAGGGATCCCACAGATGTTCCACCATCATGTAAAGGATAAGCGCTTCCACCATAGGGGCCTAAATGTAGACATCTTCTACAATATTTCTGGTTCTATGATAGGGATAACAGATGTATGCAGGGAGTCACTAATCTGAGCTTGCTCTGCACATCGCATATAACAGGATGGGTACACATTCTGCCACATGCTCTAGGGAAGGAGGCGTCAATTTTCAGCATAACAAATACAGTTCTACTAATGTGACAGGGAAAGGGCAGGGCATGTAAATGAGTTCAGAAAATTTTTTTAACTAATCTACCACTAATTTAAACAATTAAAACCAGTTTTTTTATGAAGTGAATAAAGTGTAAGATATATCAAATGCAATTCATATGAAGCCTTAGGGTAAAAGTAGCAAAAGCACAAAAGCAACATAAGAACACATTCTTTTTTGAAAATGTATCTTAAAATAATTGGCAAAAAATAACAGACACTGAGATTACGCCTAACTTCTAAAGTTAGCACTGGAAAGAAGATGCAGCCGAGTTGGAAAATTTTGTCCTAAAGCAACAACAACTAAGAAACAAATGAACCTACTTAAAGCATAATTCTAAATTTACCTTTAAGTCGTTCCATTAAGTCAATTTGTCCAGAAGATGCCATTGTCTCATCTTCAATACTTCCTTGTAGCTGTTTCAGCACCTCCTATAAGAAATTAAGCATAATTAAGAAATCCTTACAATAATAAACCAAGATAAATACATCTTATCCTGCCCTCAAGCACACATTTATGCAACAACTACTATGACACTGATGTAAACTATATTTAATGTGAGCAGTGATCAAGTGTCATAACTTTAATTTCCATCAAATATATTCTACAATATTTCCCCAAACACTGTCACAATGTAAAGTCTATACTGAATAATTCATCTTCTCTGATAATACAATTTATCAGCTTATTTAAAAGTTCTTCTCAAAGAGAATATCACTTATCTCTAGTTTACAGATGGAGAAATGAAAGCAAAAAGTACAGTCAAATTTCTTAAATCTGCATTCCTAAAGTTAGTCTTGTAAATATAAAATTTGGCTACATAACTAAAAGTTACTAAAGAGTCTTGAATACTGCATTATTTGAACCTCAAAGATATCAGAAGAATCACTCTCCAGGGTTTTTTTGTTGTAGGTTTTTGGTTGTGTTTTGTTTTTCCTGCGAGGCCTTACCACCATTGTAAGCCAGCAGGGTCATATTTTTCTTACTACTACTATCATGCCTATGAGGAAAAGATTTAGGGCTCCTTCATGGAGTCATATTATTCTGCTTACTACTACCATAACCCCTATGAGGTAAAGATTTAGTACTCCTTCATGCAGCCAAAGCTAAGAATATCCCAGCATGCTATCAAAACTACATATGATCAAATTATACAGCTAAAGGAATATACTTCTAATGCATAAAAAGATTCATAGGAAATAATGAATACTAGATTAAAAGGGGCCTGTAAGCCCCCAGGTCCTAATGCTCAGTGGCCTAAACTGAGGTGGAAAATTCAATGCAAGTTATAGTGAACACCTTTTCCATATCATAATAGCAGATATATCAATAGCAAGAATAAATTGAAAAGACTGGCCACAAGGCAAAAAGCCCTTATTATAAATTTAAAATATGATTTTTCATATGATAGAAACCAAAATATTTTTAGAAGCAGTAGTGAAGAAAAAACTCTAAGTAATGACAGATATTCCATACTTGTCATATACAGACTCTATACCTAGAATTGTACATCATCTGTTCAGACCTTATATCTAATTAATTTTCAGTAATTATGGAAATCTCCACAACACTGTTTTGCTCTTTTAGGAAACTAGCATGCCTTACTATCAATGTTATTAATTCCTGCAACCTGTATAGAAGGTACACTTTAAATGCATTTTGCTCTGTTCTGGTTTCAAGCTGGGATAGAGTTAATTTTCTTTGTAGTAGCTGGTATAGTGTTATGCCTCGGATTCAGTATGAGAATAATATTGATAACACACTGATGTTTTCAGTTGTTGCTAAATAGTGTTTAGACTAAAGTCAAGGATTTTTCAGCTTCTCATGCCCAGCCAGCAAGAAGGCTGGAGGGGCACAAGAACTTGGCACAGGACACAGCCAGGGCAGCTGACCCAAAGTGGCCAACAGGATAATTCCATACCATGTGATGTCATGTCCGGTATATAAACTGGGGGGAGTTGGCCTGGGGGGGTGGATCGCTGCTCAGGGACTAACTGGGCATTGGTCGGTGACTGGTGAGCAATTGCATTGTGCATCACTTGTATATTCCAATCCTTTTATAAATATTATTGTCATTTTATTAGCGTTATTACTATCATTATTATTTTCTTTCTGTTCTATTAAACTGTTCTTATCTCAACCCATGAGTTTTACCTTTTTTTTTTCCCCCGATTCTCTCCCCCATCCCACTGGGTGAGGGGGAAGTGAGTGAACAGCTGTGTGGTGCTTAGTTGCCGGCTGGGGTTAAACCATGACAGTCCTTTTTGGCGCCCAACATAGGGCACGAAGGGTTGAAATAACGACAGATCTGGCCAGAGAGCATCAAAAAGAATTTGTTAGAAGCATTCATTATATTAGTTAAATAGTCGATGGTCACAATGTCGATTTATTGGCTCTTAGAGTTGTGGCGCTCGATCTTAAGAGTTTAGTTATGTATCACCTCACTTGCTGTATATAGTCCCTGTGCTGCTGCTTATCATCTGCGGGAGGCGGATTAAGGTTTTCGCTTTGATATACTGTGTAACACTGGCTTATGGCATGATAAAATTCTCGGTCATGGGACTAAGCCGGTATTTGCACTCAGCATTGTCATCACCTCTATGCTTCAGGACCCATCTGTGGGAAACTATTAATAATTACACCCTTTACCTTTCCTCCTCAGAGAGCCAATCTATGGGCGAGAAAACTTTCTTCCCCTTCCCCTCTAGTCTAATTACAATAGCATTTGAGAATTTTGAAAAATTTGAATACCCTTCAGATGTTGAAACCAGCATGGTCCTACTGCTAGGAACTAGCATGTTCCTGAATGTGGTTCAGGTCTTGTTTAGCATTAAAGAACTATTTAAGAAGATCACCCAGAGATCTGCCCCGAGGCTGAATAATTGAGTGGCAGGGTGTGGGGGATACTATGGGCAAATGCCTAGGCAGTGGACACCTCCAGTGTTTTGGAACGTCACCTTTGAACAAGTGCAGAATCTGGAAAAACTAGATAAAATATTTGGAAAAAGTATGCTGTCACCCTGACAATTCCAGGGAGACACAACTTACTGCAATGTGCTAGGGCCTGGCCCATGCATATCAAGCCCTGTTCAACACTATTTAGTACCCTCAAGGGGAAGAGGAGGTCTCTGGATCTAACAACAAAATGACAGGCACTGCGGCCACTCCAACCACGACAACAGGCACTGCAACTGAACCAGAAAACCAACCTATGCCAGTATCAGTCACCCTCATGCACAAGAAGAAATATACAAAAAAATCAGTTCACTTAGCAAAGGATGAAGGTGAACCAGGGTCATCATGAAAACAGGAGGAAGAGGCAGAATCAGAGGTAATCACCCAATCCCTATCCCCGAGTGAGCTGTGGGATATGCAAAAAGATTTCAGCAGTAGTATAGGTGAGCATATTATCACCTGGCTGCTCTGATGCTGGGACAATGGGGCTAGTAGCCTGGAATTAGAAGGCAGGGAAGCCAAGCAGCTGGGATCGCTTGCCAGGGAAGGTAGCATTGACAAGGCAATTGGAAAAGGGACACAAGCCCTCAGCCTCTGGAGATGACGCCTGTCAAGCGTGAAGGAAAGTTACCCCTTCAAGGAAGATGTTATATGTCAACCAGGCAAGTGGATGACCATGGAGAGAGGTATCCAGTACCTGAGGGAATTAGCCATGCTACAGACGATTTATTATGACCTGGACAACACACAGTTACCCAAAGATCCAGACGAAGTCCAATGCACACAACCCATGTGGCAGAAGTTTGTAAGGAGCTGTCATGGTTTAACCCCAGCCAGTAACTAAGCACCACGCAGCCACTCACTCACTCCCCCCCACCCAGTGGGATGGGGGAGAAAATCAGGAAAAGAAGTAAAACTCCTGGGTTGAGATAAGAACGGTTTAATAGAACAGAAAAGAAGAAACTAATAATGATAATAAAATGACAGCAGTGATAATAAAAGGATTAGAATATACAAGTGATGCACAATGCAATTGCTCACCACCCACCGACCGATGCCTAGTTAGTCCCCAAGCAGCGATCCCCCAACCCTACTCCCCCCAGTTTATATACTAGGCATGATGTCACATGGTATGGAATATCCCTTTGGCCAGTTTGGGTCAGCTGCCCTGGCTGTGTCCCCTCCCAACTTCTTGTGCCCCTCCAGCCTTCTTGCTGGCTGGGCTTGAGAAGCTGAAAAATCCTTGACTTTAGTCTAAACATTACTTAGCAACAACTGAAAACATCAGTGTTATCAACATTCTTCTCATATTGAACCCAAAACATAGCACTATACCAGCTACTAGGAAGACAGTTAACTCTATCCCAGCTGAAACCAGGACAGACATAGGGGAAGCTTCTGGCATCTTCTCACAGAAGCCACACCTGTAGCCCTCCCACTATCAAAACATTGCCATGTAAACTCAATACACTCACCAGCCTACTCTATTCTTAATTGGCAATTAATTAATTTTCCCAAGTCAAGTCTGTTTTGCCCGTGACAGTAATTGGTAAGTGATCTCCCTGTCATTATCTTGACCCACGAGCTTTTTTCATCCTATTTTATTCCCCTGTCTCATTGAGGAAGAGGAGTGAAAGAGCAGCTGGGTAGGCATCTAGCAACTAGCCAAGGTCAACCCACCACACTGCATACTACCTTTTGAAACAGACATGGCCTTTAGGATCAAGTCTGGTATGATAAAAATCACTACTCAGGAAATCTCAGCTGTGTTTGTGCTTTTAAGTACATTCAAGGGCATTCTCATTAGCCATAGGACACAACCATCTCTATATGTAATGTATGCCCTGTTAGCAAAGTCAGACAAACAAATAACCTGAAGGGCTCCTACATAATCTGACATAAGGTCAGATAGCATTTGCAGACAGCAATCTTAGCTTAAAAGCCTAAAAGGGCAATGTTGATATGTAGAATGGTCTTTGGAGTATTTCAAGCTTCTGAAAGACCTGTCAACTCAGATAAATTTAGAAACAGCTAGCGGACCCCTTTCTCCTGAGTACAGCACTGTGAATGCAGGAAAAAAAAAACAAAACAACAAACCACCACAAAACCAACCCAAACATCCAACCTTTCTTCCCACTTCCTTCTTAGAAGTCATCTTCTCGCCTCTCTGCATGACAGTTCTGCTATTTCAAAGATCATGTTCAGGATACTTTATTACATTATGAGTCCTCTTGCTTCAAGAGCCAATATTAACAGCTAAGCAAAAATACTATCACCTTTTCCTATGTTACCAAATTACATGACTGAATGATGTCCAGGTAACTAAGGACTGCTCTCTCTGAATATGAGGTAACAGCAAGTGCTGAACATCAGCATACCAAATCACATTTCTCAATTTTCTCTGCTACAATTCATTAGTTGAAGTTTTAACTTTTATTTTTTAAATTTTCTACTTTTTTTCAACTGTGTATGCTTTTTTATTTTTAGTCAACACATAAAACTCTCCGTTATTTCTTTTCCGTAGAAACGCTGTTTAGATAACAATGCCATTATTAGACTATGTGTTCTGGTTTAGTGCTTTACCTTTGTCTGACAAGTACAAGTGGTTGTTTTAACCAGAAGGACTTAAATATGTAAAAGTTCTTGCAGGAAAATTGCATATGCATAAATTGGGTAATGCAGACATCTGTTTGATGGAATGGCAAAAATAAGAATGTGAATGCTAAACTTTAAACTGAATAAATTCTGTATTTTGACAGTATATTACCCTTATGTTTAACAGATAACAAATAAAGGAAATATATAAGGAAGCAAGTGAAAACTTGTTGGAGAAGTTCAGGTATGGGGGTACATAAAGAGTTAGAAGATTTCTCATCTCTCAAGCAATAAATTGAAATAGTGAGGATTATATAGAAAAGAAGCATTGGCTAACAAGTCATATTTGCTTGAATTGCTGCAAGGAGGGAACCTATCACAAACAAACAAGATGCAACTGGCTGACAAACTGATGAGACTGTTGACAGAAGGGAAATCATTTGGGTGACTGATTTTCATTATCCAAATCTCATGATTACTCTAGTAAAGGAATTCTCTCTCTTAGGCTGTAATCTGCTTTTTCTTAAAGCCAAAAGGGTCATACCTAGATTTTCCCAATTGCTGAAGAGGGTAGAACAGGTTATACATTACAGTTAAAAGTACAGCAATTTCATACTCTAGTTACTTTAGAACACTTTGATTAATATTACTTCTGACATTTCGCTACATCTATTTTATCCCTTTGTTCTAAAATTTCTATTGTTAACACTTACATTTGAGACAGGGCAATAGACATGTTCCCTCTATAGTACAGAAATATCGCTAATCTCCAAGTCTGCAATTACTGTGGAGATTTTACTATATTGTTTTTGGTCCATCAAGAAACTATAATCCACTGTGCTATATCTAACTTCATTTCTTAGCAGAAATTATATCAGATACCTCAGAACACATGGAAATTAGATTTCCAGTGACAGTTTTGAAACAACACTAATATTCTAATGTCTAACAGAATACACACAGAAATACCTAGCATACTAAATTCAAGATTCAAATATAAATATTTCAGTTACACCACAGTTTGCTTAGTACCTGTAGCCTATTCAATAATAGCAATTCCAGATCAAGTACATCTAATTTAACATAAATATTTCTCTTATGTCTCGAATGCTTTATTTTCATATTGCAACATCTTAACATCATTCTTCAAGAAACATTATTTCTGTATGTCTTGCTGAAACATTCTACTGTGTGTGATATCAACTAAAAAAATCTTTTCTCCAAAGATAAAAGGGAAAAGGCAAGACAACGCTAAAAACACTCTTCCTTTGGAAACAAATTGGAAAGTACTGTTATTTGACACAGTAAGTATCCCCAACAAACTGTTCAATTTTCTGGTACCTTAAAGTAAAATGGGTCTCCATTAAACACATGCATCTACCATCTACTTGAGGAATCTCATATATAAATATACACTGTATATGTGTGCATATATATAGCTTATGAATTTTGCCATGTATCAGGGATCTCTGAAAACATCAGGCTTCAAATTCTGATTTGCGTGCACATGGATTATTATATGCTGTATTTTATCATGACATAATGAACTAAATTTTATGCCAGATACAAAAATATCTCCTGTCATCTTTCTGTGCATTATGAGGACCATTAAACACTGATGATCAGAGAAACAGACAGCTGATCAGAATAAAGCAGGTTAGGATTTTTTTTAAACACTGAACAGGCTAAGCAGGAGATTGGCCATAAAATGGGGAAGGAGAGTTAAAAGAAAATCTGATCACCTGCCTACCTAATCAAGGAGGTATTGGATAAAAGGAGTCACAAATTTTGAAAGAGAGACTCTTCTCTACAGTCATGTTAAAGTAAACTTTAAAGATTGGGCAAGAAGAATAAAAAGTACCAATAATATCTGAAACTTTATGTACCTACAAGGGTAAAATTCTAAAAAAGGATGTGATTCAGCCACTGGAAAACCTGGTATAAAGGATCAGCATTCACTATTCTCTTAAGGCAAATAGACCATTAAGTCCTACTTTCATACAAGGCTAACAAAGATCTCATGTCCAAAAGTATGACAGAGTATCTAAACACTGCAAGTCAGTTTGTTCCTGAAACATTCTGAACATCAATTTTTGTTTTTATAAACAAATTTATGCTAAAATATTCAAAGCTAGTATTATATTTTTTAAGATTTTCTTTTTAATGAAACCACCAGGCCACTCTAACTGTTCTGTTAAGTTGCTAAATTGCTAGTCAGTCTGTCATTCCTGTTATGATTTGTATGTTCATCCCCTTAAATAGTCATAAAAAGATATTATAGGAAGTTAATTTGCACAGAAAATAAAAGTTAATTACAATTTATGATAAATTAAAAAAAACCCCACACTCAGTTCTAATAAGAAATAAGGTTTCTCATTCTCACAAATCCAGCATGACAGAAACAAGATGAAAGGCACCATGACATCATCTTTAGCACACTTTTTACCTTTAATACTGCTAATTTAATTACTAATTAATCAACCACAGGAAACATATACAACACTGCAATAAATCTAGATTATATTCTACTGGCTTAAAATAATTTCTTTTCCAACCACACTATCTTATCTTTGCTTAATATTGCACAAACATATTCACAATCTTCAAAACATCTGAGCGTTTGTTTTTGTATTTAGTCAAAATCCATTCCAATCCAAGATAACAAAGCATCACAAGGTTTATTACTCTAACATCTAATTAGCACCCACAAACATTATCCACACCAAAAAGAAACCATTCTTGGACATTAAAGTAAAAAAACCAACAAAAAAAACCAAAAAAAAACCCAAAAAAACAAACAAATGAAAACACCAAAAAAACTCCAAACAACCACATCCCACAGAAAATTATTAAAACTAAAACTTTATGAAGGCAATGATCTGCTAAAAAAAGAACTCTAAAAACCAAATAACTATAAAAATACAAAACAAGCAGCTCATGATTTCCCTAAAACAAAAGTTTAAACATTGCTTTCATTTCAGTGTGTATTTAGGTAAAATTTTTGCCATTTTTGCATCTTTTTTGTTGATCTTCTCCATCTATTCATCCTGTACAAGACAATAACAAATTGCATCTGAAAGAGTAAAAAGCTAAATACATAAGTTAGATCACTGGCTCCCAAAGTGTTTGGACCAGAAAGAGACAACTCACATATTTTGTTATATTTTATGGACTAATATGAACTTTTAATATTAAAAATTGAAAAAATTACTGAAAACATTAATACAATGACCAGTTAAATAAACACTGAAGTAGGAGTTTTTAGAATGTGTATTTAAAGACAAGTGACCAAACTTCTTGTCTTTAAAAAAAATAAATCCATATTTAAATTTTATAATCTCAAGTATTCTAAAGAAATCAACTAGACAAATATTAGCCAGTTCATGTTGAATTTACCTTATCAAATGAAGAAATTGCAAAATGCAAATCAGCTTCAAAATTGCACAAAACAAGATTTACGTTAAAATAGCTGCCACAAAAAAATCTCAACACCAGTATGTTATATTAAAATTTATCTTCCTTTCCTCTTTGAGTTTGAAAATAAAATGCTACTTTGTGATAATGTATTGGGTTTACATGGCAAGGGTTTGGTAGCAAGGGAGCTGCAGGGGTGGCCTCTATGAGAGGACACCAGGGGATGCCCCCATACCAGAAAAGGACGGTTCCAGTCATCTCTGCAACAGACCCACCACTGCCTAAAACTGGACCAATCAGCGATGCTATACTGGTGGCACCTCTATGAAAACATATTTAAGAAAGAGTAAAAAAAACCTAGTGCAGTAGTGTGCGAGAGAGGAGTGAGGGTTGGGTGTGGGAGGGAGTGCGAGAAACAATCCTACAGAGACCAAGGTCAGTGAAAAAGGAGGGGGAGGAGGCCCTCCAGGTGCCAGAGCAGATTCATCCCTGCAGCTAGTGGAGGACCCCAGCTGGAGCAAGTGGATATGCCGTGAAGGAAGCTGCAGCCCATGGGAAGGGCCCATGCTGGAGCAGTGGAAAAGTGTGAGGAGGAAGGAGCAGCAGAGGGGAAGAGTTATGAACTGACCCCAGCCCCCCGTTCCCCATGTGCTGGAAGGGGGGGATAAAGGAGTTAAGAATGAAGGAATGAAGTTGAGTCTGGGAACAAAGGGGCGGGGGCAAAGCTGGTTTAGTTTTTGTTTCTCACCAGCCTACTCTATTTTTAAATAGCAATACATTAATTTTCCCTAAGTCAAGTCTATTTTGCCTGTGACAGTATGTCAACCCATGAGCTTTTTTTCATCTTATTTCCTCCCCCTATTCTGTTGAGAGGGAATGAGAGCGCAGCTGGGTGGGGATCTGACAACCAGCCAAGGTTAACCCACCACAAATAAGTATTTGAAAATATTTTTTTTTTTTAACTTTGCCAACTACCACGACATATATTAGAGCTCTTCTAGACCACTAAACATTATATAAATATAACATTAATATATTATAGTCATGCTTTTTAACCAAATTAACATGACTAGCAAAGCTGAATCACTGCAAAGATACCGTATTCTTTCATCTCAACTACAGAATTTTATTCAATGACTGTTGTATTAGTCAT
Organism: Haliaeetus albicilla; assembly: GCF_947461875.1. Lineage (NCBI taxonomy): Eukaryota > Metazoa > Chordata > Aves > Accipitriformes > Accipitridae > Haliaeetus > Haliaeetus albicilla. The sequence goes on along the minus strand of NC_091515.1, from coordinate 19,107,080 downwards.
AAATTTATGTATTTTTTTCTTCTTAAAACAGTATATTCATCAGTGATGCTGAAAAAACCTGACAACCTTTTCCCGGTAAAGTTTGACTTTCCTAAATTTCCAGAAGGAATTTATATAGCTACATAAAATGTTTTTGTTGCTAACACAATGGGATACCAAAAGTACTTCATCTCATCATGATTCATATTTTAAAATAATGAAAAAATTGAAGAAGTTGGTTTGCAGCTGGCAGAAAAGGAAAAACAAACAAACAAACAAAAGTATTCTCTCCAGGAGTGTTCTCCAAAACATTAGTTTAAAATTGTCCAAACAACAATAGGGACAAGGCACTTCTAACATATCCTCTTGAAGACTGCACTAAAAAAAATTAGGTTTAAGATACACTGTAAGAAATATAATCGTAAACTGGTCAATACTTTTCTCAAGAGCTATTCAAGCATACTTCAGCATAAAAGAGCAAAATATGAGGTTTATCTTTGCTCCTATAGCAGAGAAAAAGGAATGAACAGAAAGAGTTAAATGCATAAACCTCTTCTGGAGGGGGCAGAAAATACAGCTTGTACTTGCATGATTTTATTCCCTATAGGACATAAATTATTTGAGAAGCATTCTAATGTAAGAAATCAAAATCAGTTCAAATTACATTCTTCCTATTTTATTATTGATACATGTGGACATAATATAGAGGCAATTAAATAAGTTGGAAAATATTATACAGAATATAAATTTACATGTATTATATAAAAATGAAAGGAAAAGCTTTTTAATCACAGAACACTGTGTACAATAGATTGTTTTCTTACAAGAGAACACATTACTCATTTTACTGTAAAATCAAAGTAGAGTGAATGTGGAAATCAAGCATGACCCAAGTTATTATTTTGCTGCTGCTTGAATACCTGAAGTTAAATTACATGTACTTATTCCCACCAAGATCTTACATGTGGAAAGAGCTAATTCATATTAATATATTACATAAAGAAATATACACTGACAAAAAAAATACTTGTCAATTACACAAACTAAACAGAAGTGTGTTCATTTGCAATTGTCATGGTTTAAGCCCAGCTGGCAACAAAGCACCATGAGTGGCAACAAAGCACCATGAGGCCCCTCATTCACTTCCCCCCCCCCCCCCCAGCCCCAGTGGGATGAGGAGGAGAAAATATAAAGAAAAGCTTGTGGGTTGAGACAAGGACAGGGAGGGATCACTCACCAATTATGGTCACAGGCAAAACAACAGACTCAACTTGGGGAAAAAAACAAATCAATTTAATTTACTATCAATCAAATCAAAACAAGGATAATGAGAAGTAAAACTAAATCTTAAAACACCTTCCCACCACCCCTCCCTTCTTCCCAGGCTCAAATCCACCCCAGGTTTTCTCTACCTCCTCCCCTCAACAGCACAGGGGGATGGGGAATGGGGGTTACAGTCTGTTCATCACACATTGTCTCTACCGCTTCATTCTCCTCAGGGGGAGGACTCCTCACTCTTCCCCTGCTCCAGCATGGGGTCCCTCCCACAGGAGACAGTTCTCCACAAACTTCTCCAACATGGGCCCTTTCCACAGGCTGCAGTCCTTCAGGCACTGACTGCTCTAGTGCAGGCTTTCCCATGGAGTCACGGCCATCTTCGGGGGCATCCACCTGCTCCAGCATGGGGTCCTCCACAGGCTGTAGGTGGGCATCTGCTCCACCGTTCACCTCCATGGGCTGCAGGGGAATCACCTCCTCCCCCTCCTTCTTCACTGACCTTCATATCTGCATAGGTGTTTCTCTCACATTCCAATCCCCTCCACTGTAGGTTTCCCCTTCTGAAATATGTTATCCCAGAGGCGCTACCACCATCACTGATTGGGTCGGCCTTGGCCAGAGGCGGGTCCAACTTGGAGCCGGGGAAGCTTCTAGCAGTTTCTCACAGGAGCCACCCCTGTAGCCCCCTCCCCTGCTACCAAAACCCTGCCACACAAACCCAAAACAGCAATATATATATAAAAAATGAGGTCTTTTTCTGACAAGAGTTCTACATTTATAGACAGAAAGTAGATATAACTAGCACTGCACCAATTTTTTTGTCTCTTTGAATTTTACAGGTTTTGAACAAAAATAAAATTGATATCTCCCATCTTTTTTCTAAATTTGTCCATAGTCTGTGTTTTATGTAGTTACTCTCATTACCTACACATCTAGAGACTTTAACAATTCTCCTATATTTATGGGCCAGCATCATTGTTGCATTGACTGTAAAACAGCATATCTGTTTATTTAAAGAGAACATTTTTTCCATACTATTTCATCTTACAGTAAGCTAATAGTAACAGCTGCATTTCCCAAATTTGTCATAACATTCTCAGGGATTTCTTTTGTTTCAACAGTCAATCCCTAAGAAAACACAAATTAAAAAACAAAGTAGACATTGTTTTATTAATCGTTTTGGCACCCCTGATATCGCATCCATCTTCATTTACCCCAACATGTTTTCTAGTCTGCAAATGGACAGTTTTCACTTTTAAATATGAAATTTAGCTTTAAACATGAAGCATTCAGACATTATTCTTATATAGGTCAGTTTATAATAAATGCATCTACAAGATGAGTTCATGTTAAGCTTTTAATTCTAGTATGATTATCTTACATTTCTGAGATGGAGAAATTATTAAAATGAGGCACACTTGCACAACAGTTTTAACACTACTGCTTACAAAATCCCTTTCTTTAAAAATATTGAATATTGTCTTTAAAATGCCCTTCCCATGTATATTGTTTAATTAGTTGTCGAAGGAAATAAAGCAATAAAGGAGATACAAGTAAATATATCAACAGTCCAAAGAATCACTATGAGATGTTTCTACCCTAGCCCACAGAACAAAATAAACGGTATAAGAATGACAATGTTGCTATAAATACAGAGAACCACAGCTCATCTCCCCCACTACCAACTCCCTTTCTCCCATTAATACTTGGAATTGTATTGGGTGGGAGAGGCTGCTAGGGCTCTATTTCCATCTCAAAGATAATTATGTGCTATCCCAAAGGATTGTTTTTTCAAAGTATTTGGACTTTTAATTATTTATACAGTAGCTAAAGAATCAGAAAAGTGGAGGTTGAAAGTCCTTCCAATTACTTATCTTGTAATTATTCCTAAACATGGCACTAGAACTACTCAAACTATGAAGCAAGCAGTCTCTTTCAGTGGAACAAAGTCACCATGTACCTTCTCCTAAAGCTTATGAAACTAAAATTATCTCTTGACCAAAGAGAATGCTGCAATGATCTCAAATTTTTTCACCCACATACTCCAATTCCCAAGATCATTCCTAAACCATCTTTCAAATTCAAGATAAGGCAAAGCAAGGTTTGAATACTTTGCAAATACATCTGAAACAAACAAGGGAAAGAAACAGTGTCTCACTTCAGGTCCAGGAGCAAACACTCATAAGGAATAGAGCTGGTTAGGATTTTTTCATAGAACAGGGTTTAAAAGAAAATAAATCAAATTAATCTAAACAATCCTCTCCCCCCCCCTCCACCCCAAATGAAGAGAAACATACTGAGTTTGGTGGAGGTTTTTTAGGATACATTCCTCAGGTCCAGGAAAGCATTTCGGAAAAAGAAAATATGAAATATCTACTCAAAATATACTAATAAAGACAGTTCTGTGGAGTGTGATATAATCACTTTCTGTTTGGTGATCTGCCAGATTTGAAGTAAGGACATAAAGCTGTCCCACATACCAAATTAATGCCCTAGAGACCACCTTATACAGCTGGTCTATTCCCAAGTCACTGGAAATTTAGTTATATACAAAAACATCAAAAGAAAAAAGATAACTATATGGGGAAAAAGAAGGGGGAAAAAAATACTTTTTTTCTGTCCCTTTTTCAAACTATGAGCAAGATCATCACCTCTCCTACTCTTCACTCCCTTATTTTAGACTGCAATGACAGGGAGAAAGGGAGAATTATTGATAAATTTGTTATAATACTATCTTAAGAAAAACAGTAGAAGTGACAGATCTAGCTCAAATTTTCTGATACATAGTTAAGCAAACAAGCAATTATTTCAGAGTTATTATTAATGCCAAAAATAGTTTCAAGTAGCTGGCGTAAACGACTACAATTTCAATTCAGAAAGCAGAATCATTTTCATCTTGCAGTACAATGCAAAGATTAAATATAACTAAAAAATATGTAGTTCTTTCAAGTGTTGTCATAACTAATAACAGTAATTCAGAACACAAGAAAAATTTTCTTCTTATAATGAATATATAGCTTAATCTAGATGCTTGAGGAAAAGAAAGTTCAATTAAAAGTACATTTAAATTGCTACATTCATCAAATCGGCACATTTCATATAATTATAAAGTAACAATAAATCTACCACATGAAAACGGTAAAGCAAGGAGATGGGCATACAAATGTTGTTTAATGTTTAGAGTATGCCTACATTATACAGTAGCATATGCAGAGATACCAAAAATTTCTAAGCCATGTTAGCTTAGGTACCAAAAGCAGCTCAGTTTTCCCAGATGTAGCACCAAGAAACAGGATTTGTCAGCTCAGGAAAAGCACTACATTAATGCAGCTATATTGCTTATGAAATTCTGCCTTGTTCAGTGCCATATATCACACAAATACAACTGTAGCTATAGATGGATTTTGATCAGTAGGAAGATAAATTCCATCTGAGCTTAGTGTTTCCTCTTGGATAGGTGGCTCCAAATGCCTACACCTAGCCAATAAACACTAGACAGACACATTTGGGTGAAATTACTAAGTATAAATTTAGGCCTTGGGAGAGACTGGAGACTTGCAGTATTATTTTAAAATGAGTTTTTCTTTTTAGGATGTTAAGTAAATATTGTAATAAAACTAAAATTTTTTAAGCTTACCTTAAAACACTGAAAATCTCCAGTCTCTCCACTGTTTTCAAAAGCTGAGCAATGACTGCTTTGTCATAAACTATGTCAACAGACTAGACTTCCTGCTGGGAAGTACAGCAGTGGTAAAATGGTAGGGCTTATCACAGACCAGAAAAGAAGATATGAAAATGGAAAGGTGTATCTAAAAATTGTTTTGAAATGTTGTTTTTGAAATTTCAAAAACAGTTTTCATAATCAAGTAGATTTAATTAATAGTTTTCCCTTACACAGCCTGGAAAGGGATTTCTGTAGGAATCTAAAAGCACATAAAATTTCTTGAGCAACTACCAGTCCATTAAAACACTCATACATAATCAAAACCAAAAGGCAATAACAGAAATGGTAATACACACAGACATAGGTTGCAATACCTTCATGTTAGATGCCTCAGTTTCCAGCTTTGTTAGGTGATTTGAGTTGTCCTCTAGCTCTTGTCGAAGGTTAGAGTTCTCCATCTTTAATGCTTCAACTTGCTTTAACAACTGGTCATATGAAGCTGCAGCCATCCTGGGCTACCCCCAGCCCTGGAAAAATAAGAGAAGATACTAGATTTAAACATTTTAGAAAGAAAAACCATATCTAAACATAAAATTACATCTCAATCTTTCCCATTTACCACTCAACTTACTAAACATTTCATTCAAATCCATTAAACCAAACTATTAATGCCTAGAACTAACATCAATTCAATGGCTTTTTTTCAGTAGGCTTCCATTTGATACACGATTCAGCAAATGAAAGATGATAACAATTGCTTTAGGTATTAGGGGAAGCCAGAATACACAAGGGGAAATCATACCATTATACAAAAGGATCCTTACTTTTAAGTACTTCAATTATAACAATAAGAAACTAAGGAGATAATAGATCATATTTAATCATTTTTTAGTATTCAACAAGCACTGTCAACCATATCTAGAAGACACTGACTGCCCACACATTTTGTGAAGTATAGACACAGATGCTCGGCATTCCTTACAATAACACATACTGATGAAAAAGTGTAAAAGGAGAACAGTAAATACTGAGGAATTTTAACAGAACATAAGCATCAAATGTAATAGCAATCAAGTCTGCAAAAAAACTCCAAGGTGTAAAGACTAAAATAAATATCCATATATTTCTAACACAAAAAGTGGAAATACTGCACAGTTAAAGAAGCAGATGAAAGGCCATTCTTAATATTGAGATACCCTATATTATAAATACAAAGAGGAAGAGTAGGAAAGATATAGCATATAAATCATAAAATATTATAGTGATTGTGTTAATAAGTCATACATGCATTTTAAGCAATCTTTATTTTGGGTAATATTGTCACACAGTCCTAAAACATTACCACAATTATTCAGCCATTATAAAGAAACACGCACACTAAATTAAATGATAAAATTCAAATTGTTTCCCATTTTCCAAAACCAAACCCCAAAGTTATTCATGTAAACAAACAACATAAGATAATTAAAGCCTGGGTAACCACGTTTGAAGTTCTTTACATATGAGGCTATCAAATTCTTATTTTCAAATAAGTCATTCAGCAGAGTAACAGGAAACATAGCACTTCCTACATGTACAAGTTACCCTGCCAATTTCACAGCAAGAATTTCCTGAGCAAACATGGCACCTGTAACTCAAAAGAGAAAAATATAAAAAAGCGTACAGGACAACATTCTTTTTTCATTGCTACTGTAGTAATTTAGAATTATCAAGTATCTAAAAGCTCATATTTAGTTTTTATTTTATTATGGAACATAGCTTGCAAACTGTATTTGCAGTATCTTGAAAATTATGCTAACAGAAGAGCAATTTGTGTACCCCCTCACTAAGCCTTTGACCTTTGTAATTACAAGGTTAAGTAACTGCTTGTGTAATCAGCTTTGCTCTTCCAGACAATTCTTAATTGAATTATCAAGCTAATTAAAAAATAGGTTAAATTATCCAGAAAGGTTGGACTTAGTTCTCCAATATAAGTTTTGAAAATTGTTTAATCTTTCAAAATTTAAAATCAATGAAAATATAAACAAGAATATCTATTATTAAAGATAGGAACACTAACAAAAGCTTCACTGCATTTGATATGGCAAGTTTATTTCATTTTCAAGAAACAAAACTTCATGTCCTAATCATGTCTCATCATTAAAGAAGGGCCAAGAAAGAAATCTGCCATCTGTGGAATTGTGACTTCAATGACAGTACAAATGAGGGGGGGCACACATGACACCACACCTTAATAAATTTATTTTTCCTAATGTGGTCATACTAGACAGGAGACCTTACTTTTAGAGAAATGAAGACAATCCAAAATATTTATTCTATTCCATGGATTCTGTACTTTTTATAATCAGGCAGTTCCACCTAAAAGGCAGATAGCTGTCAAAGAGTTATAACAAAAAAAAATATCCAGAAAGGCAAATTGTTTGTGGCCCATTTCATGCATGTATTCATTTGATAAGTACTAGTTTGCCATTCTAATTAATAAAGCCAACAGCTATAGTTCACATTTCTTTTCAGAACATACACTACGTGGCCAATCCTGCCCAAGCAAAGGTGGATAATTTTAAAATGTTTTCACTTCTGAAGTGCTATAAAATGACATTGTATTATAAACCAACAGATTCTATCAGTATTACATGAGAGTCTATGACTACATTGCATAAATAGTAAACTTTATTTTTCATTTGTTGCACCTGACATGTTAGAAATTAAGTATATCACACGTTTACATCTAATTGACAGAAGTCACTGTGTGCCATATTTTACATGCATGTCAATTCTAACTAGAGTACCTTTTTCTTACTGTCATGGTTTAACCCCAGCCAGCAACTAAGCACCACACAGCCACTTGCTCACTCTTCCCCCACCCAGCGGGATGGGGACAGGATTCGAAAAAAAAAAGGTAAAACTCATGGGTTGAGATAAGAATGATTAATAACTAAAGTAAAATAAAATATAATACTAACAACAATAATAATAATAAAATAATTGTAATGAAAATGAATATAATAAAATAAATTAAAAAAAACAACAAAAAAAAACAAGTGATGCACAATGCAATTGCTCACTACCTGCTGACTGATGCCTGAGCAGAGATCTGCCCCTCCCAGCCAACTCCCCCCAGTTTATATACTGAGCATGATGTTCTATAGTATGGAATATCCCTTTGGCTCATTCAGGTCAACTGTCCTGGCTATGCTCCTTCCCAGCTTCCTGTACCCCTGCTTGCTGGCAAAGCATGGGAAACTGAAAAATACTTGACTTCGGATAAGCACTACTTAGCAACAGCTAAAACATCAGTGTGTTATCAACATTATCTCACACTAAATCCAAAACACACTGTACCAGCTACTAAGAAGAAAATTAACCCTATCCCAGCCGAAACCAGTACACTTACATTATGTTAATCCATGATTAGTATGTATACTGGTTTCGGCTGGGATAGTTAATTTTCTTCATAGTAGCTGATATGGTGCTATGTTTTGGATTTGTGACCAAAACAGCATTGATAACACAGGGGTGATTTAGGTATTGCTGAGCAGTGCTTACACAGCATCAAGGCCTTTTCTGTTTCTCAGGTTGCCCCACCAGTGAGTAGGCTGGAGGTGCACAAGAAGGTGGGAGGGGACACAGCCAGGACAGCTGACCCCAACTGACCAAAGGGATATTCCAGACCATATGACATCATGCTCAGCAATAAAAGCTGGGGGAAAGGAGGAGCGGGGGGCGGGGCAGGGGGTGTCATTCAGATGAAGAAGCCCTGCTTTCCTGGAAATGTCTAAATATCTGCCTGCCAATGGGAAGTAGTGAATGAATTCCTTATTTTGCTTTATCTATTAAACTGTCTTTATCTCAACCCATGAGTTTTCGCACTGTTACAACTTCCGATTCTCTCCCCCATCCCACTGTGTGGGGCTTAGCTGCCTACCAGGGTTAAACCACAACAGCATGAAAGGTCAGATAAAATTAAGAACCTGATATTTTTATCCTTCTGTCAACTGAGAAATCCTCACTCATGCATTTCAAAGTTAAAATAATTAGCCACATTAACAATATGTATAAACACAAAAGAAGAAAATGTAGAAAAATGAATGAGGGGAGGAGCTACAGTAGAAGAATAGCAATTGGATAGCTCTGTTTTACATGAAAAATAAACTTAAACGTACTTATATTAAATGAGTACAGATCCAGCTACTGAAGGGGAGGGGCAAGTAATGCATCTTAAATGAAGTGGCTGTCAACCCTCTACAAAACCAACTTTCAGGCTATATTTCACAAAGAAAAAAGTTTTATTTACTACATACCCAATAATAAAGATTTTTTTTTTCCCTTTAAAGAAATGAACTCCAAATAAAATCCACCAAAATTCTCTTAGCTGAAACACTATTAAATGCTTTCAAATAACAAAAATAAGAGACCTATTCAGCAAATTGCTAATTTCAATTGATTTGTGAAGACTCAGAGCAGAATTAAAGATTATCTTTAGATAATCTGTTGCTACAACTCACTTAGCATATGAAAATTGGAAGCAAAGCCAAAGAACAAATTTTTTTTAAATGTATTTTTACCTTCTCCTCCTCCTGATATAAGTTTTCAAGCACCCTCTTCCTTTTGTGTAATGTTTGTTGGTTTTGGGTTTTTTTAATAACATGGAAGTGGGACATCAGTGCTAAGAGACAGTATTTTACCATTGGCTAGGAGTCACTTATTGATTTATTCAGATGTCAAGTATTACTCCACAGGTTTTCAGATTAAAAACCAAACCCACTATTTGAATTAGTTGATTACCACAAGCTGGGTAATCCAAAACATCTCCAATTTTTATTAAATAACAGATGTCCAAACTGACAATAAGCTACACTTTGCTCTAGGCCCTCTTCAGTCAGACAAGGTTCACAACCACATATTTCCTCATTCGCAGCAGAGACCATATAGCAAGTCCAAAGTAAAGCAAGGAATGGTTTACACTTGGCCCTTTAGTCTGAAGCTGTAATGCTGCACACATACACAGAAACATATTCAAGATCCATGGGGCCAGAATCAGTTTGATCAAGAATAAATACGACTCTCTACTCCAGGTATGAAGCCACTATACTGGGGAGTCAAGGAAGAATTGTTTGTTCTAATACCAATTTCATACTTTATCCAACCCAAAGGAAAATACATGACACAGAACACAACCCACCTTCGGTAAATTCACTATTATGTTTGAGAGTCAAGCTCCCTTTGCACTCTAAATCTGAGTTTCTTTTTGCAGAGTGGTCTAGATTCAAATGGAAGTATGGAGATACCCCTATTGCTAGATTTACTTCAATAATTAACTCTGGGGATGTAGGAACTTCAGGCTTTAACTCCACCAATATAAGAAACACCTAGAATCTAGGTCTCCTAGTTCCCTAACCCATTTTCTCATTCTTAGGAGATGGAGGAAAAGAAATCTCTTACCAAAGTAAAATGACATTATGACAAGAAATTTCACTATGCTGTACTGAATCAGGAATTTGCATAAATACACATATCAAAGCAGAATTTCAAGTTGGATATAACTCTTTCAGACACTAAAACCAAAATTAATCAGCAACCTAAATTTATGCAAATGTACTGTTAAGATTTAGACATGCATTTTTCTACATTAAGAAAATTTTATTGGTGTTAACTGTGCAGGAAACAGGAATTTAGATGTGCTCTTTTTAGTCTGAAAACCCCATAGAGATAGGCAAAAACACCAATATTCTCTGAAAACTTACAATTTTATATTGATCAGTGTTCTTTATTTGAAAACAATATATTCAACATACCCTGAAGAGGTTCTGCTTAAGAACCCCAAGCTCAACAATTTATGATATATTAATTAAATCTTATTATGGAAATATTTCAGCCTCCATTACTAGGTTTTTTTCAGTCATAAATGCTATTATTACCAGAACTTCCTGTAGAACAAATTCGTCTTTTCAGAACAGAAGTTAAAGAATAATTTAAAGTGTAAAACCCTAACATGTCTTTTTCTCAACAATATAGACAATATTTTCACTACAACCTATTTGTTTCAACTTTTAAAATCTTCAACTGAACAATTATTCAGTCACACATGGTAACAGGCTGATTTTTTTGTTAGTGAATAAGTTGTATAGCTACTTCAGAGAACAAAAAAACAGTGGAAAAAACCAAAATTATTTTCTCCAGTAAGGCCCAATCCAAACAATACTGAAGTCAACTGGGGCTCCAGTTCATTACGCTGATTTTGGATTATGAACTTCATTGAAAGACCAATAAATCTGATGTCTGACTCGCTAATAAGGAAACAGAATTTAGCATTCTACTACCACCACTACTGGTAAGCAAATGTGCTAATGACCAAAGATTTTTTCACAATGTAGCTACTATTCTTAAGATAACAAATTATGATCATTGTGCCTACAGTTCATTAATATCTAGATTATAATTTAGTACTGTTAGAAAGGACGATCAACTCTGATTTCTTTCTACAGCCACAAGTTTTACCCAACTATCCTGTGCTAAGCCAAATATCTCATTCTTATTACTCTACTATTCTGTTAGTTTTTATAATTCACTCCCAGGTGACTAATGGGGAATTGTTTCTTCAAGGGCATATCACACTGAATTCAGGAAAAAAACAAAAACTTATTCAGTAGTAGATCATACTATCATTAAAGCATATTTTTGAGATTTTAAAATTAGTTTCTTATTAATCCTTTTAACACATTTCAAAACATTTTTTGAAGTACTAAGTCTAAGGGTTCTGACTTGCAAGAGATTACTACTAATGCTGGGATGGCTGGAACAGTGCCTGCCCTACCCATCTCTGCAAGGTTCCCAACCAGGGAAGAGAGGAGGGCTCAGCTGCTCACATAGCAGCTACTGAACCACTGCAGATTACTGCCTGACTACCAATGTAATCTGAAGTAAGCATGTGGGCCATTAACCGCAACAGTTCAACAGGTATTATATGAGTATTTCCAAAAGACAAGCAGGGCTGACAGACAGGGGCAAAAACCCTGCACAGCTGTTCTAAGGTAAGCCAGCTCCACCCATTAATTTCAGCCATAAATGTACAATTTTCATATAGTCACTTTTATCAATACACTTAAAACATCAAGAAAAATCAAGTAAGGTTTATTTCGCCATAATTTTTTTTTTAATATATCAAACCATGCTGGTTTGCATTAATTCAATTGCTCTGTTGCCTGAATCTTTTATCAGCTTCTCCGCTCTTCTGTCTGAAGCCTGACTTCAGGTTAAATGGTTTATATATAGATATCCTTCTGCTTGTCCTTTTTCAAATCTGGCAAAACATCAGCAGTCTTCCAAGTCTTTTTTGGCATTTAAGAATTTATCAAAGTATTAGTGGGACAGAGACTGTCTTATCCAGTTCAGTTTGGGGCAAGTTTTCCAGGCCTGCTAATTTAAAAATATTTATCCTTCACAGGTTTAAATACTCTCCTTGTATATTCACTGAAAAATACTCCATCTTCCTCAGGTCATAAAAGCCCATTATCCTGATTCTTTCCAGATAGAGCACAAAAATATTCATGCCTTTTCCAGTATCACACTGAAAAATCACAATATTTCCACTTGGTGACATGCCTAAGCCTTACTAAAATGGCTTTTGTTGTGAACCTATTTAATCTTCCTATCCCTATAAGCATCGAAGAACAAACCCAAAAATGCCTACTCAGTAGAAGGGAGGTTATTTTGTTTGTTTTTTTCCTCATCTGGGTTATGTGGGCACATAGACATAATGAGGAAACTAAAAGGGCTCTAAGGCTTTGGGTATAGTTAAACAGAATTAAGAAAACAGTATGGAATAAGAGTGTTCATGAATGGAACAGCAGTGTTACAAATCTCATACCTTCAGTTCCTATTCTCATTCGTTTTGCATTAAGTGTGCCCAGGTCATCAGTCAGAGAGATGCGGGAAGGAGTAGAAAGCAGCCATCACTGAAAACTGTTCTTTGGTTGTTCACAAGTTTGTTGTTTTAGAAACAAAGACTTTGTTGCAAACTCAGTAAGTTGGAGTTGTCTCGTCAAACCTTTTTTGTGCATCGTTGCATTTAACAGAACTAAAGAGGAGGAAAAAAATGTTTTATCAGTTTCTTGGATTCTCCTTAAAAATACAGAAGTCTGGTTCCAGGAAACTACTTTCAGTGGACATATTTGTGTATTTTCAAAGAACTGGAATTTTGATAAAATATTCAGAAATTAAGTGCATTAGAAATAACAAAAAAGTTAACGAAGTAGTAAAAATAAAGGTGCACTTTCAACAGAACAAACAACAAAGGAAGGAAAAAGATTTTAAGTTGGAATTAATCTATATTGTATTATTCATATATGCACAGCAATTTAATAAAAATACTTCTATACAAACTAAAGTTGTACATTTCCTGCTACACCTTTAAAAGGCATCTTTCAACATATGACTATCCAAACCAGTCTAAACTGAGTTTTGCTGATCCATTGAAAAAAAAACTATCAAATGAAAAATGCTCCCTGCAGTTCATAGTCAAAGTCCTACACCTAAGTCAACAGAAAAGATTTTAAGTTTTGACTCAAATAGTAAATACGATCAAATAATTCGGCAGCACGTCTTCCACAAATCTTGGGTTTTGCAAAACCAAGGTGTATTTTGATAACAATGACTTAACTACTAGAATAAAAGCTGCATATCTGACAAAGAGAAAGGACCCACTCATTAACATTTCCCAGAGCATTCAAGTTAAATCACAGATCTAAGCATATCTTTGCAATGTTAAATAATTTTTTAAGAAGTCAGAGAATTTTAGGGTTCGTTAAACATACAACATTCCTCTTATAAAAATCCTCAGTATTTTTGCTGCTACATAGCTCACAGTTGGCCACCTATCAGTGCATTTCTGAGTGCAGCAGTACAGACCAGCTTCTCGTCCCTTTACAGCTCTCATTTTCCAGCGAAGAGAAAAAGCTGCTGCAGTGAAGCGCAAAGGCGGCACCGCCGCGTCCTGTAACTAACAACGCCAGGCTGGCGCCACACACAAGGGAGCTCCTTACCGTTTCACAACGGGACGTTCATTATCCCCAGAGGAACACGTTCATGTTCCAACCCCACAAGCAAGGGCTGCGCATCCTGAAATACCTGCCTCGCCTCCCCTCCCCCTTCTCTCCATAGCTGCATGGCGGCACAGCCGCGCCAGAGCACAGCAGTAGAGGCTTTGTGACACTCGCCGGCAGCTGCCGCTGTGGCAGCGCGAGGGGGCAGGACGACTTCAGCCCTGCTCACCATATATATCCCTTCCATTCTTCGTTATCCGATGCTCCTTTCCTTAGATACGGTTCCCCCCCCTCCCCCGCCCCTTTTTATGTCAACAAGCCTTTTTTCTTCTTTTTTTTTCGCCTATTTTAACCACAAAAGCGTTTTTTTCTCCCTTTCCGACGCCACTGCCTCCGTCACAGGCGCGGCTGAGCACCACAGGGAGCCATCCTCAGTTCCCCCCGCAGCAAGGCAACCAGGATCCAGCAACCCTGTGCCACCGCACGCACTCATTCACTCACCCCATCTCCGCAACCGCTTGTGCTTCAATCCCGCTACCGGAAACCCCACCCGCGCCCAGTGGCTGCGCTAGTGGCGCGACCAATACAGCCCCCCAGTCACGTGCCGCCCGGCGCCGCCGCACAGCCAATACGGCGGCGCGCCCCGGAGATTGTCGTCCGTCCCATCCTTCCCCCCCCTCCAGAAAACAGTTGCGTGCTCCGGGCCATCGCCCTAGGCAGGAGGGCTCCGGCGAGAGCTGCTTCCTGAAAACGTACGTTTCGCCGCATTTAACACTTGCTGAAACGACGGCGAGCTGCCGCTCTCGGCGCCGGGAGCAGCCCTGCCAAACACAGCACGCATCGCCGACATTAAATGCTTTAGAGGGACTAACAAGCAGCCGTGCGGACTGGACAGCATTGTCGGGGGGGGTGGGGCGCTTCCCCTGAGTGGCTACCGCATTCCTCTAACGCAGATTCATCCACAGAGTTAAGGGGGAAAAAAAAGTACAAAAGTAAACCCACACCACTCGGCCGCCAACAGTGAAAAGCAGGACCCAAGGGTATACCTCTGCCTGAAAATTAATGCAAACGAGGCTAGAAAAGTTAAAGCACTAGTTGCATCTGAATAACTGTGCAAAGACACAGAATAACAAGGCTGTGTTAATCTCAACCAATATTACAATGCTATGAAAAGGACACACCACTAATTACTTAAGCCATCTAAAATCTGTTGCCAGTCTGAATACACCTACTATGCACACATTACAGAATACAGAATATTATTTCTGTTAATGCACATACGACCAGTACCCCCTGCTCCTGACCCCTGGTAGCATGGTTAGCATAACCAATGCCATTTTCTAACACAAACAGCCATAATATGTAAGCATGCTGATCACATATCACCCCCTTCTCTCTTCCCCATTTCAACACTGTGGTTGTCACCAGGATGTGATGACCCCCATTATAGAACAGATAAACACCCTATCAGCATTAAGACAAGACTATTTGCCCACCAAGCACTGTTGCCAGGAAGTGGTGCTACCCGATAAGGAACAGGGAAGCATAACAGCACATGAGATCTTGACTGTAAAATCAAGCAGCTGCAAGTCCTAAGGGACTTAGACCAGAACTGCTGCTGGATGGCAAAACCCATGATCCCCTGGTGGTCAGGGATACCTCCACCATTGTCTTCTTCCTCCAAGGATTGAGTAACTCATGTTCTTTTAGGTAAAGTCTGAATCTAGATCATTATTATTATTGTATCACATGCTGATTATTAAGAATTTGACCCAATCTGGTGACTTAAAAGTCCAGGTAACTAAAAACTCTAGATAATAAGAAAGCTACACCGATTACTAGAAATTCTATTTAACTGAAAGCTATGCTAATTGCTAGAAATTCTGTGTAACAATAAGCTAATAATCCCTAGAACCTGCCTGTCCCTGTAGCATTAAGCGACAACATATGCTCATATTAGACCAAGAAATTGATATTCTTTTTCAATGTTTCCCAGAGACTGCCAAGCTCTGGATCTGCTTAATCTCCACTAGAATTATCTTTTCTAATCAAATCATTTCATCTTAGAATATTGTCCTTCAGCTGCTCAGAGACTGAATCAGTCACTCAGTAGAAGAAACTGAGCACATGCCTAGAATACCTAGTGGCCTGAGTTACAGGACAAAGCCATATTTTGCTTATTCTTAATATTTAACATCAGACATAAGTTACAGTATTCACATATATACATGACAAATGGATGACTGCACATACAAATAGATGATCAGATTCAGTTCCTTGGTAAGCTGAGGTTGAAAGAAGTCACTGCTAAAAAAAAAAAAAGAATGCATGCGACCTGATTGTTTGAGCTTTATAGGAAACTTATGAGCATCCCAAAACTTTACACTGCTTTGGAAAGATTATCAAGAAAAAGGTAATCATTCCACTGAAATGATAGAGCTTCCATTTGTCAGTCTTTGCTTTGAACAAAAAATTTATTTATTCCTTTAATCCTTCAAGAACTGCAATTCCTTGCAACATGTGTACACATAAAAAGTTGCAATGACTATAATCAAGTCTCACACTACAAAGATTCAGTCGATTGCTTGTTAAGGTCAGGAAAGTCTTCCAGCTCTTCTCTCAGGACCAATACAGAATTTGCTTCATCATTAGTTGCCTTCTGTGATAGTAGAGATGAGCCGGTGCAGGATTGCACTCCTGGAGAATGGACTGGTGCTCCCAGTGAGCACAAAGCACCCTCACAGATGTGTAGTGGTCTATTCCCGTGACTGGAGTGCTGCAACAGAGGGATACAAGCTTTTTAGGGTGGACAGGATGGGAAGATGAGGAGGGGGAAGTTGTCCTTTGTGAGACAACAGCTGGTATGCATCAAGCTCTGCCTGGGGATGGATGAGGAGCCAATTGAGAGCTTATAAGTAAGGATTAAAGAGCAGACCAATGTGGGTCACATTATAGTGGGTGTCTGCTATGGGTTTCCTTCTCAGAAAGAACAAATGGATGAAGCCCTCTACAGACAGATAGGAACAGCCTTGCATTTGCAGGCCCTGGTCCTGCATGGAGCTCTGCCTGGGGATGGATGAGGGGCTGACCGAGAGCCTATGGGTCAGGATGAAAGGAATGGCAGGGACAAGTAACATTACAGTGGAGGTCTGCTACAGGCCACCTCACCAGGAAGACCGAGCAGATGAGGCCCTCTATAGACAGATAGGAGCAGCCTCACATTCACAAGCCCTGGTCCTCATGGGGAACTTCAACCACCCCAATATCTGCTGGAGGGACAACACAGCAGGGCATAAGCAATCCAGGAGGTTCCTGGAGTGCATTAATGATAACTTCCTCCTCCAAGTGATAGAGGAGCCAATAAGGAGAGGTGCTATGCTGGACTTCACTCACCAACGAGGAGCTTGTTGGGAATGTGAAGGTCAAAGGCAGCCTTGGGTGCAGCGACCACGTGTCCTGGTTTCAGCTGGGATAGAGTTAATTTTCTTTCCAGTAGCTGGTATAGTGTTATGCCTCGGATTCAGTATGAGAATAATGTTGATAACACACTGATGTTTTCAGTTGCTGCTAAGTAATGTTTAGACTAGAGTCAAGGATTTTTCAGCTTCTCATGCCCTGCCAGCAAGAAGGCTGGAGGGGCACAAGAAGTTGGGAGGGGACACAGCCAGGGCAGCTGACCCAAACTAGCCAAAGGGGTATTCCATACCATGTGACATCATGTCCAGTATATAAACTGGGGGGAGTTGGCCTGGGGGGCACAGCTGCTCAGGAACTAACTGGGCATCAGTTGGCAAGTGGTGAGCAACTGCATTGTGCATCACTTGTATATTCCAATCCTTTTATTATTATAATTATTAGTTTCTTCCTTTCTGTTCTATTAAACTGTTCTTATCTCAACCCATGAGTTTTACTTCTTTTCACGATTCTCTCCCCCAGCCCACTGGGGGGGGGGGGGGAGTGAGTGAGCAGCTGTGTGGTGCTTAGTTACCAGCTAGGGTGTATTGGCTTTGTGTGGCAAGGTTTTGGTAGCTGGGGGGGTTACAGGGGTGGCTTCTGTAAGAAGCTGCTGGAAGCTTCCCCTGTGTCCAAGAGAGCCAATACCAGCCAGCTCTAAGATGGACCCGCCACCGGCCAAGGCTGAGCCAATCAGCAATAGTGGTAACGCCTCTGTAATAACATTTTTAAGAAGGGAAAAAAGTTGCTGGGACGGAAACGGCAGCCAGAGAGAGGAGTGAGAACATGTAAGAGAAACAACCCTGCAGACACCAAGGTCAGTGAAGAAGGAGGGGGAGGAGATGCTCCAGGTGCCGGAGCAGAGATTCCCCTGCAGCCTGTGGTGAAGACCATGGCGAGGCAGGCTGTCCCCCTGCAGTCCATGGAGGTCCATGGTGGAGCAGATATCCACCTGCAGCCTGTGGAGGACCCCACGCCAGAGCAGGTGGGTTCCCGAAGGAGGCTGTGACCCCGTGGGAACCCCGCGCTGGAGCAGGCTCCTGGCAGGACCTGCGGATCTGTGGAGAGAGGAGCCCACGGAGCAGGTTTTCTGGCAGGACTTGTGACCCCGTGGGGGACCCACGCTGGAGCAGTGTACTCCTGAAGGACTGCACACCGTGGAAAGGACCCATGCTGGAGCAGTTCATGAAGAACTGCAGCCCGTGGGAAGGACCCACGTTGGAGAAGTTTGTGGAGGACTGTCTCCCATGGATGGGACCCCATGCTGGAGCAGGGGAAGAGTGTGATGAGTCCTCCCCCTGAGGAGGGTGAAGCGGCAGAAAATAACATGTGATGAACTGACCGTAAACCCCATTCCCCAGTGCCGCTGGGGGGCTTGGTAGAGAATCCGGAAGTGGAGTTGTGCCCAGGAAGAAGGGAGGGGTGGAGGGAAGGTGTTCTGAGATTTGGGTTTATTTCTCATTACCTTACTCTGGTTGATTTGTAATAAATTGAGTTAATTTTCCCCAAGCTGAGTCTGTTTTGCCTGTGATGGTAATTGGTGAGTGATCTCTCCTGTCCTTATCTCGACCCACAAGCCCTTTGTTATATTTTCTCTCCCCTGTCCAGCTGAGGAGGGGGAGTGATAGAATGGCTTTGGTGGGCACCTGGTGTCCAGCCAGGGTCAACCCACCACACAGGGTTAAACCAGGACACCATGAGATGGTGGAATTCAGGATCCCGAGAGCAGGGAGGAGGGTGAAAAGCAAGCTCACAACCCTGGACTTGAGGAGAGCAGACTTTGGCCTCTCTGAGGATTTGCTTGGAAGAGTCCCATGGGATAAGGCCCTGGAGGGAAGAGGGGGCCCAAGAAATCTGGTTAATATTCAAGGATCACCTCCTCCAAGCTCAAGAGTGGTCCATCCCAATGAATACAAAGTTAGGCAAAAATGCCAGGAGGCCTGCATGGATGAACAAGGAGCTTCTGGCAAAACTCAAACATGAAAAGGAAGTATACAGAAGGTGGAATCAGGGACAGGTAATGTGGGAGGATGTGGTGGGTTGACCTTGGCTGGCTGCCATACCCCCATCCAGCTGCAATCTCATTCCTCCTCAATAGGATGAGAGGAGAAAATAAGATAGAAAAACTTGCGGGTCAAGATAAAGACAGGGAGATCACTTACCAATTACCATCATGGACAAAACAGACTTGACATGGGGAAAATTAATTTTAATTGGCAATAAATTACATTTGAGTAGGATAGTGAGAAACAAAGACAAAAACTAAAAACACCTTCCTCCTACCTACCTCCTTCCCATGCTCAACTGCATTCCTGACTCCTCCACCTCCTTCCTGTCCCCACCACCCTGAGCAGCACAAGGTGGGGGAAGGTTGTGGTCAGTTCATAATAGTTCCTCTCTGCTGCTCCTTCCTCATCACCCTTTTCCCCTGCTCCAGCATGGAATCCCTCCCATGGGCTGTAGCTTCCTTCAGGGCATATCCATCTGCTCTGGCTGGGGTCTTCCATGGGCTGCACTGTTGATATCTCTTCCCCCTGGCATTCTTCACTGACCTTTGTGTCTGCAGGTTTTTTGGGGTTTTTTTTTTTAATACACTTTTTTCTCACTTATTTCTCAACTGCTATGCAGTGGGTTTTATCCTCTGTTAAATAGGTTATCGCAGAGGTTCCATCAGCTTCATTGATTGGCTGAGCTTTGGCAAGTGGTGGGTCTGTTCTGGCTCTGTCTGGCACAAGGGCAGCCCATGGTCTCTTCTCACAGAGGCCACACCTGCCACCCCCCCCCCCCCCAAAACCTTGCCAGATAAACCCAATACAAGGGAATATAGAGGCACTGTCTGAGCATGCAGAGACACAGTTAGGAAAGCCAAAGCCCACTTGGAGTTCAATCTGATGAGGGACATCAAGAAGGGCTCCTATAAGTACATAGGTGACAAAAGGAAGGCTAGGGAAAATATGGGCCCACTGCTGAATGAGATGGGGGATCTGGTTACACAGGACATGGAAGAGGCTGAGGTACTGAATGCCTTCTTTCCCTCAGTCTTTACTAGCAAGACTGGCCTTCAGGAATCCCAGGTCCCAGAGAGAAAACATGGAGCAAGGAAGATGTACCCTTGGTGGAAGAAGTTCAGGTCAGGGAATACTTAAGCAAATTGGACATACATAAGTCCATGGGCCCTAATAGGATGCACCCACAAGTGCTGGGGGAGCTGGCTGATGTCATTGCAAGGCCACTCTCAATCTTTGATCAATCATGGCGATTGGGAAAAATGCCCAAAGACTGGAGGAAAACAAATGTCCCTCCTATCTTCAAGAAGGACTTGGGGAACTACAGTCCAGTCAGCCTCACTTCAATCCCTGGGAAGGTGATCAAGCAGCTAATCCTGGGAAACATTTCCAGGCACATGAAGGACAAGAAGAGGATTTGGAATAGTCTCCAAGGATTCGCCAAGGGGAGGACTAAGGATTTGCAAATTTCTATGATGAAGTGACTGACTTGGTAGATCAGGAGAGAGCAGTGGGTATCATCTACCTTGACATGTGTAAGGTGTTTGACACTGTCTCCCATAACATTCTCATAGACAAGCTGCTGATGTATGGGCTGGATGAGCAGGTGAGTTCAAAACTGACTGAACGGCTGGGCCCAGAGAGTGGTGGTCAGTGGCACAAAGTCTAGTTGGAGGCCAGTAACTAGTGGTGTACCCCAGGGGTCTATACTGGGTCCAGTGGAGTGAGACCCAGATCATCCAAGGAACCATTTCATAGTAAAGGAATAGGCTTAAGAAAGCAAGAACACTTCTAAAACAAAAGTTAATCCAAAAATCTGACATTAATCATTATATTTAATGATTAATACATCTGTTAGCAGGAAAACTGCATGCTGACTACACATCTATGAAGGGTCTAGAGAACAAGTCTTATAAGGAGCAGCTGAGGGAACTGGGGTTGTTTAGTCTAGAGAAAAGGAGGCTGAGGGGAGACCTTATCGCTCTCTGCAACTACCTGAAAGGAGGTTGTAGTGAGGTGGGTCTGGGTCTCTTCTCCCAAGTAACAAGTGATAGGACAAGAGGAAATGGCCTCAAGTTGCGCCAGGGGAGATTTAGATTGGATATTAGGAAAAATTTCTTCACCAAAAGGGTTGGCAAGCATTGGAACAGGCTGCCCAGGGCAGTGGTTGAGTCACCATCCCTGGAGGTATTTAAAAGATGTGTAGACATGGCGCTTAGGGACATGGTTTAGTGGTAGACTGGGTAGTGTTAGGTTAGCGGTTGGACTCAATGATCTTAAGGGTCTTTTCCAACCTCTATGATTCTATGAAATTTTACTGAATAGTTTATAACTGCTAGTGATTCAAATTTGTGACTTCCCCTACCTTTGCAGCCATCAACACCAACATGAGGACCAAAAAATTTTGCAAAACCAAAAAACGTTTAATTTTCAAAATGCATCTGATACTGATACGGGGTTTTAGAAACTACAGAAGAGATTTATTCTGATTAGCATAAACCAAGACAAATAAACATCAACAATATTATATTGATATGCTAGCAACTTGAGGCAAAGGGGAAATTCTGTGCAAGACATATCAGAATTTAAATCCTTTAAGAGAGCCCTGCTATAACTGGTCTCCAATGAGCCACTGATTAACTCTGTTTTTATTCAGATACTGTACACACTAAACAGAAGATTTTGAACTTGTTTGATTAAACTATTTTGCTCCATTTTCAGAAGGTATGTCTTGTTTCACAGTTGAACAAGTCTTACCCTATTCCAAGGGACATTATACATACGCAAAGCAATGGAGGTAACTGTTGCCGATAGAAGTGCTGATTAAGACTGCTACAGTTAAAAATTATGCTTTCTAATATTCTATTTTCAGATGGTTCAAGTCAGCAAGGAATGGATTGCATTATTACATAAATCAGAAATATGCTTTTTTTTTATTCTAGAAGGGTTGGGGTTTTTTTAAATGCAAAAAATGTTTCTGTATTTCAAGCAGTCTAACAGCAGTTATTCAAATAAAAGCTGTTATTCCACACTATTGGAAGAAACCTTGATCATTAAAGTATCTATTAGGATAACAAGTCATGATTGATTCTTGTACAACATGAACATAACCTGCTCAAATTCTTATACCATAGCCCTCAGAAAAGCTTCATTCCTATAATAAGAAAGTTACTACAGTCCAGGACAGTACTGTTATGTGCAAATAAAATTTCTTTTAGAAGTTAGGAACTATGAGTCTTGTCTCTGAAATACTGAATTCCAAGGCAACTAAGTGGGGATCAACACAGTAAATTTATTTCCCAAAACATTGTTCATATACTCTCACACATGTCCAAAGTGTATTGGCTTTGTGTGGCAAGGTTTTAGTAGCAGGGGGGGTTACAGGGGTGGCTTCTGTAAGAAGCTGCTGGAAGCTTCCCCTGTGTCCAAGAGAGCCAATACCAGCCAGCTCTAAGATGGACCCGCCACCGGCCTAGGCCGAGCCAATCAGCAATAGTGGTAACACCTCTGTGATAACATTTTTTAAGAAGGAAAAAAGTTGCTGGGACGGAAACGGCAGCCAGAGAGAGGAGTGAGAACATGTAAGAGAAACAAGCCTGCGGACACCAAGGTCAGTGAAGAAGGAGGGGGAGGAGATGCTCCAGGCGCCGGAGCAGAGATTCCCCTGCAGCCCATGGTGAAGACCATGGTGAGGCAGGCTGTCCCCCTGCAGTCCATGGAGGTCCACGGTGGAGCAGATCTCCACCTGCAGCCTGTGGAGGACCCCACGCAGGAGCAGGTGGGTTCCCGAAGGAGGCTGTGACCCCATGGGAACCCCATGCTGGAGCAGGCTCCTGGCAGGACCTGCGGATCTGTGGAGAGAGGACCCCACGGAGCAGGTTTTCTGGCAGGACTTGTGACCCCGTGGGGGACCCACGCTAGAGCAGTGTGCTCCTGAAGGACTGCACACCATGGAAAGGACCCATGCTGCAGCAGTTCGTGAAGAACTGCAGCCCGTGGGAAGGGCCCACGTTGGAGAAGTTCGTGGAGGACTGTCTCCCATGGGAGGGACCCCATGCTGGAGCAGGGGAAGAGTGTGATGAGTCCTCCCCCTGAGGAGGGTGAAGCGGCAGAAAATAACATGTGATGAACTGACCGTAAACCCCATTCCCCAGTGCCGCTGGGGGGCTTGGTAGAGAATCCGGAAGTGGAGTTGTGCCCAGGAAGAAGGGAGGGGTGGAGGGAAGGTGTTCTGAGATTTGGTTTTATTTCTCATTACCTTACTCTGGTTGATTTGTAATAAATTGAGTTAATTTTCCCCAAGCTGAGTCTGTTTTGCCTGTGATGGTAATTAGCGAATGATCTCTCCTGTCCTTATCTCAACCCACAAGCTTTTTGTTATATTTTTCTCTCCCCTGTCCAGCTGAGGATGGGGGAGTGATAGAACAGCTTTGGTGGGCACCTGGCATCCAGCTAGGGTTAACCCATCACAGTCTTTTCAGCTGCTTCCCTGACACCAGCAAAGGTCGCACGCGCAAAAGCAAAGAAAAAACAAATGATGTTATTCTCTACTTCCCATCAGCAGGCGATGTCTAGCCGCTTCTCGGGAAGCAGGGCTTCAGTACGTGTAGTGGTTGCTCCGGAAGACAAAAATGCCCCCCTTCCGTCTCCCTTTACTTAGCTTTTATATCTGAGCTGACGTCATATGGTATGGAATATCTGTTTGGTTAGTTTAGGTCAGCTGTCCTGGTTATGTCCCCTCCCAAGATCTTGACCTGCCCCAGCCTGCTGTTGAGGGGGGGGCAAAAATGTTGGAGAGACAGCCTTGATGCTGTGCCAGCATTGCTCAGCAGTAGCCAAAACACTGGTGTGCTATCAACACCTTTCTAGCTACTGATGCAGAGCACAGCACTATGAGGGCTGCTATGGGGAGCGTTAACTCCATCTCAGCCAGACCCAATACACAAAGAAAGGTACATTAGTGTTAAACACACAATAAGGACTTCCTAGAATTTGCATTTAATATGCAAGTAGTTTATATATTAAAAAAGTACAGAATATCCATGGAAAAAGATTATCCAATTTTGCAACACAGAATTCGCATATGTGAACAAAGTCATTTCAATATATAGTCCTCTTACAACCTGTACGAGTATATGCTATTATAAAGGAGCAGATGTAAGTTCAGCCTTTGAGTCTACCTTAAAGAAGGAATAACTAAAACCCCAAAACCAAGAAACCACTGATATAAGTACAGATATTCACTCCCCTCAACTTTTCAATATAGCTTGTTCTGCAGCACCCTACTCTGTTTCTGTTAATTACAGCATATAACTACTCCTTTAACCATCAACAGCTTTCCTTAGATTCTCCTCCAAATCCAAGCACAACTGGCATGAAAGGTAACAGTATTCATATCAAACAGCACAAGGTTGGCAAATCAGTCTGTTCCAAGAGCAAATAACAGCTGCAAGATAAGACATTGTGAGCAAGAACCTTACACCCACAGTGCAGTAACAGCTTCTTATAACAGACAGGACAACCATAGTTATAATTGGTATATTATAAAGAAGAAAATTATTAATTATCCTAAACAGAGAAAGCTGCACATTTTTTATGAAGACTAGTTATGAAAAACCTCATAAAAACACAAACAAGAAACCCTCTTTGCAACAAAATATCTCTGCTCACTATGTGCCACGTTTCCTTGTTTTTATTAATAACCTACATTTTTGTGGAAATAATTACAATACAAAGCCATTTTACATAAAGCTACTAAGATAGGCAGACTCCTAGTAATAGTTCTCACGTATAACAATTTGACCCTATGACTCAAGATTACTATTTCTCCAAGGATAACAGAAGTGGCAATATGGATCGAGATCTGTTCAGGTATATACACCAGAACACAAAGTCCGTGACCAAACAGGTTTCTACTAAAGCTATAGGGATACGTTTAATATTACGGTACTTTTGATTTCATCACCATGCTTGAACCTCAGTTCTTGTTTACATAACCAGAGAGCCTCAGTCCACAACATATTTATTTCCTCTAATACTTATCTTCCCATATTCCCAGAAATCAGTTCTCAACTGCATAGCAAGAAAAGAAACTCATAAATGAGATAAACCAAAATGAGAAAGAGGAATCAATTTCAATCTAATAGCTGCAAGTCCCATCCCGACACACTTACTCAGGCATTCAAATAATTTTATTTGATAAAAGTCATCCCACTATCTAAACAGTAAGTTTGCAATATAAATGCAAACTCCAGTAGAGCCTGTAACAAAACTAATTGGGGGGGGTGGGGGTGCGCTTGAGGGAAATACTTGTTATTGATCAATTTAATTCAATTTACAGTATAAACAAAAAAGCTGAAAAATCTTACTCCAAGAAATAGCAGCCAAACATGATGAAGTCATAAAACTCTTTATATGACCAACTTAACTGAAAGGGGGGGAGCTGATGACAACACGTGCAAGGTAACTAAATTTCTATATAAAATTTAAACACACCAGGCTCTCATGTATATTTTTATTTATATACATGACCAAGAAAAACATTGCTTAGTTTAAACACTCTTAACTTAAAGGGCATCAGCTATGTGGGATCACCACAGCAGGGTTGGTGGTTTTTTTTTTTGGGGGGGGGGGGGGGGGGAAGCTTGTGTGACCCCAAGAACCTTTTCCATTAATAAAGGGAGAGTCAACTCACAATTTATGCTTTCAGGGTTTCTTTGCATTCCTGTCATACAACAATGAGAAGTTCTAGTTTCCTTCCAGTCCGCTCCACACACCAGTTACTACGAAAAGACCAATCTGCTAACAGCCAAATTAAGTTTTGTGAAACTCAGCACCTTTCAGAATCTATTTGAAGGAAACAACACTCATAGCATTAACTGCACAAATAAAGATTTTATTGATCTCTGCTTTCCAGAAAGCGTGCAACTTTCACACAAACGATTTAATCTCATGAACTAAGCCTTGAGCGATGTTTTATTGTGCCACTGGCATTCTACTACAGGATAAGAATAAAGAGTTCATATCTGAGGGGAAAAAAAATAATAAACTCACAGCATTAACAGAAGCATTGTTGTCCTATTTCACATAAACCTAAATCCTTTTTAAGCTGAATTATCAAGTCCACCTAAGTAAGGCCTATTCTTCTATTAGAGATTAATAGTTCTATCAATTTGAGATAAAAAGGCATCCCTAAAAAAAATAGCATTACACTTATGAACAATACTTCAAAATGCTATTTAGCCTCAAACTTTAGTGTTTTACCTTACTGTTACAATAGGAGTCAAACTATTCATGCTCTAATACAACTATATTAACTAGTTTAAAAATATGTTCTTGTATACTGAATTTTACTCCTCACCTTGTGAAAATCCACATGACAAAGGCAAAAATAAATTATCTCTAGTCTCAAAGCATTCATACTTTTGAACTTTCTTACTTCCACTAGCAATAATTAACATTAAACAATCAGCCTCTAATGAAGACGAACATACTCATAGAACCCTATTAATCTTTGGCTGTCAAGTCAAATTAGCATAGACTAGCCTTGTGACTATGTCCAGCAAATAGTATCAGAGGTACTATTATAGTAGCACATGCAGATAAGAAAGCAAGTACCGTTCTTTAAATTTTCCGACTGCCTACCTCTCCCATAAGCTTTAACAGAAAATAGCACCCCCCACTCAATATAGGCCTCTGACATTGAGTGAATGCTTATTGCCTAGTGGCTTCATCCTCCAGCTACACCTGATGCAAGCTTTCAACTAAAACTGAGTTATTACTATCCAACAATTAAAATAGAATTCTACAACAGCACAGCATCAGTTGCTATTGAAGTCACTATCACAGGTTTTTAACACTATTTTAGTAAACTGGTATTTATAGTCGTAATCCAAATTAATTAGGACCAAAAACCCAGCAGCGTGTGGTATTAAATAGCAGAACACCAGAAGTTGAGTATGTGAATCAGGGGTCAAAGCTAAGTTTATACAGTGCTTTTGCTTTCCCATTATTGGCAATAAATGAAGATAATATGATTTCAAACAGCAAACTACTAGAAGATCCATTCAAAGATTAGTTACAACTACTGGATTGTCATTTCCAAGCTGAGTCCTCCTACATTCATTTAGTAAGGTCAGGTTGCCTCTTTTAAACCTACAATAGAGACTTCATTAAAAGCTAAATTCAGGTGCATCACAGGATTTTACCATTCAAAATACTGATAACCTCATTAAAATGAGATTAGTGATGTGTTTTACTTGCCACGTTTTTTATCTATCTAATTTCAGTCCATTCATTCATTACTCATTCAGTCATTGTCATATAAGCTACTAGAAATGCACTGTGAAAACATGGCAGTTTGAAACAGAAGAGAGACTGTATTGGCTTTGTGTGGCAAGGTTTTGGTAGCTGGGGGGGTTACAGGGGTGGCTTCTGTAAGAAGCTGCTGGAAGCTTCCCCTGTGTCCAAGAGAGCCAATACCAGCCAGCTCTAAGATGGACCCGCCACCGGCCAAGGCTGAGCCAATCAGCAATAGTGGTAATGCCTCTGTGATAACATTTTTAAGAAGGAAAAAAGTTGAGACGGGGAGAAACAGCTGCCAGAGAGAGGAGTGAGAACATGTAAGAGAAACAACCCTGCAGACACCAAGGTCAGTGAAGAAGGAGGGGGAGGAGATGCTCCAGGCGCCGGAGCAGAGATTCCCCTGCAGCCCATGGTGAAGACCATGGTGAGGCAGGCTGTCCCCCTGCAGTCCAGGGAGGTCCATGGTGGAGCAGATCTCCACCTGCAGCCCGGGGAGGACCCCACGCCAGAGCAGGTGGGTTCCCGAAGGAGGCTGTGACCCCGTGGGAACCCCGCGCTGGAGCAGGCTCCTGGCAGGACCTGCGGATCTGTGGAGAGAGGACCCCACGGAGCAGGTTTTCTGGCAGGACTTGTGACCCCGTGGGGGACCCACGCTGGAGCAGTGTGCTCCTGAAGGACTGCACACCATGGAAGGGACCCATGCTGGAGCAGTTCGTGAAGAACTGCAGCCCATGGGAAGGACCCACGTTGGAGAAGTTCGTGGAGGACTGTCTCCCATGGATGGGACCCCATGCTGGAGCAGGGGAAGAGTGTGATGAGTCCTCCCCCTGAGGAGGGTGAAGCGGCAGAAAATAACATGTGATGAACTGACCGTAAACCCCATTCCCCGTCCCCCTGTGCCGCTGGGGGGGTTTGGTAGAGAAATCCTGGAGTGAAGTTGTGCCTGGGAAGAAGGGAGGGGTGGAGGGAAGGTGTTCTGAGATTTGGTTTTATTTCTCATTACCTTACTCTGGTTGATTTGTAATAAATTGAGTTAATTTTCCCCAAGCTGAGTCTGTTTTGCCTGTGATGGTAATTGGTGAGTGATCTCTCCTGTCCTTATCTTGACCCACAAGCCCTTTGTTATATTTTCTCTCCCCTGTCCAGCTGAGGAGGGGGAGTGATAGAATGGCTTTGGTGGGCACCTGGCAGCCAGCCAGGGTCAACCCACCACAGAGACATTGCTTTCTACTGTCCAAATTAAATTGGGACAACTCAAAGGAGAATGGCAAGGCCTCAGTTTCAGATGGGGTGAGAGAGTTTCCTGGAATTCATTAATTTCTACCATATAATGCTATGAAAAATTCTATAGCAGTGGTGAAAAACAGAAACTTGCACACTATACTAAACCAATTGTATGCTCTCGCATGCCAGTCATGATACTTCATAACAACTTGCTACCATAAAGTATTTCAAAAAGCACATAACACCGGTATGAATAGTTCTATTGTTACCAAGCTGCCTGAAACAGGACAAGTTAACTAATAAGACAATCCAAACTATTTTGGTTTTACTCAAAGTAAGAATTTTCGGTCTAGCCAAAATAAAGTTAGCCAGATCTAGGTTTTTTCCCCCATTTGATCATTATAGGATTAAAAAAAAGTTTTATTTAGTATTGATATGATCATGGAAGGACACAACTCCCTCACCCAAAAGATTAAGTAGATATAAGAAGGCTCTAGAAGTAACCTAGAAGTCTTTACAAAAGTAAAAAATTATATACAAATGCATATGTGTATATATATATTAAAAAAAAATCTTTTGAAAGCATCCATAAGGTACTATAAGTGCAAGATACAGGTGTTCACTTGGGCTAACAGCTATTAGTTTAGTACTAGTACTGACCAAAACAGTATCTAAAGTTTTGTGCACATGGTAGCACAGCACATCCTTGAGGGTGTTAGTTTGACATTCTAAGGAAACTTTGTTATCTTAGTTACTTGACAAGTATTGTGTAACAGATATCTAGGTATCAAAACTTCACATACGCGAGCGTGTATTTCATTACATTTGCTAAGTTACATTCTTATGCTCCACAGTGTTTGCTACTGCACTGTTATAGAAATAAAAATCAATCATCATCTATGCCACCATTTGAATTTCCTGAGTTTAGTTCATTCTCCCCCCCCCCCCCCAATTATACCACTAAGTATAAATACTTTTTACCAAGTAACCAATTTATATTTTGGAACTGAAACCATCCAAGTAGAGTAAGCACTTGTAATTGCAAAGTCCTTTTCATTGAGCAGAAATATTCTATAGCCTTCATCATAACAAGGAAGTTGAAGCATTACAACCACCTCATAACATTCACTTTAATGATACTTCTTGAGCGCTTAGGATTGGATAAAACCATTTGGCATACAATTTTTGTCAAACAGTTTAAAAATAAGATTACAGCATCTGAAGACAATAGGAGAAAGAGTTCTGTTTCTTCGTCATTTCAATTAGTGACAATCTTAATCAATCCTTGCAGTAGTCCTAACTTACCAAAGCGTTATTTCTAGTAGTGATATCAATTCAGACATAACCTCCTGAAGCAAAGCTTTCAAATATGTGCTTCTCCACTGGTACACAGAAATCTTCTTTTGTTGATTAGTAGTTGGTAGAGCCAACACATGAAATCAAAATTTCTGCAGAAATTTTATTTTTAGGAAAGTTAAAAGTTTGGGGTTTTTTTTTTTCCCCCCCCCACAGTTTTACTAATAGGCCTGTCTTCCCAGTTTTACAAGCCACTATCTATCATAGAGGTCATAATTATTATTGGTGGCAGGAGGACAAGTCAGTTATGTAGTTTAGTACACTTGCATCTTCACTTCTCCCTTCCCCTATAGCTGCACAATGAAACTGACTTTTATAGAATTCTGAATTATTTTGCTTTACATTCAATCACTTCTGAAGCTATAAATTGCATTTGAGGCAAGAATTACTTCAGAAACTGAGGGTGTAGTCAGACACACTTGTACAGATCCACCCCTCATTACAAGAGAATAGGAAGAAAACATAACAGAAGAAATAACCCCTACTAACAGAGAGCTTTGAAGTCAAAGACTAATCTAACAGTTACAGAAAGGTTTTGCAGTTGAAGGACTTCAAATATAAATATCTTTTCACAGGAGAAGCTAGTTCGTGTGCCTTACTACTATTGCCTTTGTATTCCAGCAGTATCTTAGTTATCAAATATCTGCAAACTTCTAGTCCAATTTTAAAGTATAAAAGGATCAAATAAAGTCAACTCACATTTTACAGCTAAAAAGCTAGCAATAGCTTCATTATTTAACACCTACAAGATCAGACTCCTACTGCGTGAGGGGCAGCACCCACAGGAGACAGCCCCTATCCCAGAACAATGACAATCTAGCCAGACCACGGAAAAACAGAAGGCAAGGGACAGGAGCAGGTAGCCTCAGGAAGAAGCACACACAAGTCTTTGTCAGACTGATGCCTGGTTCAAACTCATCTTTCCCCCATCCTGCCTCGCAGTAACGAGCTCGCTCGCCCATTTTCTGAAGGGGCCATTTAGTGAATAACTACCGTGGTGTCAGCCAGTGCACCCGGGAAGGACAGTCATAATATAAATCCGAAGCGAGGGCCGGCAGAAGCGGAGACAGGGCGGGGGGGGGGGGGGGGGGGGGAGGGGGCTGCCACTGGCGGGTACTGCTTGCAAGAACGAAGGGGGAAGGACTGCTGCCCGGGGAAGCGGGCAGTGTCCATCAGGGGCCATCTCTTCCACCGACAGTCACTCACCTGCTGACGCACTCTCCCCACCCAGTAGCTGCTGCAGCAGCAGCGCCGCCGCCACGATTCCTCCGATTCCTCCCACCGCCACAGACCCACAAAGCCAAAGGCGGCGCCCCTCAGCCGGGGGGCCCGGTCGCGCATAAGGAGCAAGGGCCCAGCAGCCACCCCTCTCCCTCATCGGCGAAGGCTAGTCCCTGACCTGTCTCCCCAGCTCCTCATCCCTCCAGCAGGCTCCAGGCATCCCCAACCATCTCACCAGCTTCTACATGGGCTCAACCTCTACCTGGCAGTAACATCCCTCAGACACACCCGAACAAAGACGCATGAACCCAACAACCCAAACACACCCCCTCACTCACTCACTTCCTCGGACTAATGTCCCCACCACCATCTTGCCCACGATGCGCACGCAGGCGCAACCGAGGCTTCTGCAGCCGAGGCGCGCATGCGCGAGGGCCTTAACTCCTCTGCGCCCTTCTCTTGGTACACACCTGCTGTGAAGGGTGGGTTGTAGCGAAGGAGGGGTGAAGGGTGAGGCAGGGTGGCTGTTATCCACCACTAGCTGCTTTCGCAGCTCCTGGCTGTGGCGTGGGGCTGGAGCAGGTTCTGAGCGCGGCGAGCTCCTTTTCTCACAGGGAGATCTGGAGGTACACAGGCTGTGTTGTGCTGTGCTGGCAGGGCAAAGCTACCAGACAGTGAGAGCCCTAAGCAGTATTCAAATAGGGACAGCACGTACTGGGTCTGGCTGGGATGGAGTTAACTTTCTTCATAGCAGCCTGTATGGTGCTGTGTTTTGGATTTATGGCTAAAACACTGTTGATAACACACCAGTGTTTTGGCTATTACTGAATAGTCCTTACATAGGGTCAAAGCTTTCTCTGTTTCTCACTTTACCCACCCTGCTCCCCTGCCCCCAGTGAGTGGGCTGGGGGTGTGCAAGAGGTTAGGAGAGGACACAGCTGTGACAGCTCACCTGAATTGGCCAAAGGGGTATTCCATACCAATAACCTCAAGCTCAATTAAAAAAAAAAAAAAGAAAACCAAAGAAACAAACAAACCACAGCAGCAACAAAACAACATCGGGGGTGTTGTATTCTAAGGTAGCTGTTGGTCAGAGACTGGCTGGGCATCAGCCTGCTTGTGGGAGGTTGTGAGTGATTGCCTTCTGATTCTTTCCCCTGTGAAAAACAAGATGCTAACTGCAATACAACTTGCTTAGAAGAATGAACGCAACCTGGGACTATGAGCTTTTACCTCAGGGTCTACATGACCAAAAGACACAACCTAAGCCAGCTCTTGCCAGCTGAGAACATCCCATACCAACAACAAAAAATAGAAGATTAACCCTTCAATGGAACCAGGCATATAACCTCAGCCAGAACTGCAATCGACCGGAATCCAGGATAAACCCCACCACCACCTGCATGGGACATCAGTTTAGAACAGTGAGGATTAACACACCACTGACCATATGTCTGTACCACCTGCACAGGACAAGCATGTATTGATCCCGCATGGGACAAGTATATACCGATTATGCAAGCAATAGTAACTGATTAGCTCACACCTTAACATGAGAAATTTGATTGGTCTACACAACTGTATTGTAACATACATAAACCCTGCTTTCCTCTATATCGAGGTACCCCATGCATTAGGCTGGGGCACTACTATGTGCATAGCTAAAATAAAAGAATAAATTCCCTTGGTAATTCTATGCTGACCCCTAGGGTTTTGGAATCTGGGATATCGAGGATCCGAGGCTCACTATACTCCAACTGAAAAAGAGATATTGGCAGCATATGAAGGAGTTCGAGCTGCCTCAGAAGT
This sequence comes from Haliaeetus albicilla, assembly GCF_947461875.1. NCBI lineage: Eukaryota > Metazoa > Chordata > Aves > Accipitriformes > Accipitridae > Haliaeetus > Haliaeetus albicilla. Next base: position 19,073,745 of record NC_091515.1, on the reverse strand, counting down.
GGTTGGTACTGAAACAAACTGGCAGGAGTATAAGAAAATAGCTGTTTTGAAGTATCAGCAAGAAAAGGCACATGGTAAGATTAAATAAAACAGAAGAAAGTTTGACTTATCCTTTTGATTTTGGAGTTTCTTTGAGTGCGTTATTTGTTTATGAAAAGTTCTGGATTAAGAGGGAGATTTCTATATGCACACTACACACTACAGTATTTCTTGATGTTGCCCTACTGCAAAGCTTCAGCCCTGACCTATGCAATAATCGTGGACAAAAAAAATTAAGAGAATAGAAAATGACACAGGCTCAGATACAGACTATGTAACGGGAAAAAAACAACAACTCACAACTCTATAATGAAAAGCACACTATTTTTGGTTCATCTTCAGTGAACTCAGTGACGCTGGCTTAATTCCCCCCCCCCCAATCAAACCTTCCTTTCAACAAAGAAAGAAGGCCAAATCAAAAGCATGCTTTCCTATGCGACTTCTGCCTCCTTCTGGAGTTTCTGCATGCTAAATTAAAAATGTAGGGCTATTACAAAAATGTGCACAGGACACATCTATGCAATGATTTATAACAAAAGAAAAGAAGTTTTGTAGAACTTTTGACATTCTATAGATTCCTCCCCCCAAACATCTTTCACCAAAATCCCTCCAGTTTCTGTACAGACACACACTCACACAAAAAATAAATTATTATTTTTCTCACCATCCAGGCTGACTTTTGTTCACCTATTACAAAGCAGCAAAAGTCAGAAACATGTTTTTTTGCTCTGCAAGATCTAACAGATTTTCTTTTCAGTCTCATCATTTATTAATTGTGCCTGCTTGCAGGTTCAATTTGTTTCCTCTTGAAGTCAATACCAAATCACACCAAAGTAGGTATTCATTGGAATATTCATTGGAATTGAAACCAGGTTCTCAATTTCAAGTATTCCCAAATCAGGGAAAGGCTTTGCTACCTCACTACTGCTTTCATGAGAAAAAAGAAATGTTATTACCAAATCACTGTTCTGAGGAAGAGAACTTGGTTTTGCCAGAACAGCCCAGGGATAGACTAACAATTGAAGGAACCATAAGGCCAAGAGCATTTTAATAGAAAATTAACACCTGTTTGGAGGGTTGGAAGAGCAGAGAATACAGATCTCTATTTTCAGAGGAAGACAGTTCGTAGATAAGATTTTAAAGACCCTATAATTTGTCAAGTCTTACACAGAAGAACAAAAGATGACTCAAAATAGTCCAGAAAAAGCGTAATATCTTCAAAGGAGACCAAAAGCTTTGGTTTCCAAATATGTTCCCACAGCTTTCGAGCTTGCTATGCTGCAGGTGAAGAAAGCACATGCTGAAAACTAAAGTGTTCGGCCAACCTAAATGGTATATATGAAAATAAAAGGCACATGTTTTAGAACATCTAGGTCCTGCTGAGGGACTTCTGGAAAGAAAAAAGAATAAGGGGAAAAACATGACTGAAGAATCTGATGTTACTTCAAAATGGAAGCAAAATATTTGTTCTTTTGAACTTATGTATGTGCTTTATTCCATCTTGAAAATATTATTAAAAAAAACAAACACCTTTAAGCCAACTCCCTCTTCCCCTCCCCAAAGCAACCTAAAAAGCTGAGGGCAAGTCAGGACATTCAAATACCTCTTCAAAAAGGTTCCATTACAGGGTCGTGACTTTCCTCCTTTCTTCTAGAGGAAACAACAACATGAGAATTTTTTTGCAAATATAACCATGCTGTCAATGTGCATGTCTCCTTGATTTGCCTAGGGCCTTTGTCTCCTGATTACCTATACTGAACTTAAGCCACCTTTCTCCCATGCTCCCTTCTAAAGTGTCCTAATTCCTTCTGAAAGAAGATCCAGGCAGTTGTCAGAATCATTTGCTGCATGGTGCCCAAGATAAACGGCTTGGTTTCAGTCACTCAAGACAGTCTTCAACATTATCTAACAACCCATGTGTAGTGGTCTTGACCAGAAGACCATTGTACATCAATGAGTTAGTGATCCACATAACAGTTAACCTGAGTAGGGCCAGGCCTGTGCTGCACTATGCTACACGTACAGCTTGGCCTTCAGACCTGTGATGTGCTGCACAGATTCCTTGGCCGCAGGATAAACTCAACCAGCTCATTGTAACAGAGGAGCCTGCAGGCAACTCCCACCTGGTATCAGTGATTACGCCACCTGCATGGCCTTGCCTTTATCTAGGAGTGCAGCAAGTTGTTCCCATGTGAACATCCTTTCTGTTCTGACAGTAGAAAGGGTGAATAAAGTTGTTTCCTTGTAAGGAAATCCTATAATAGCTCCAATGACTGAAATGGGGTAACCCTTTCTACAGATGGGATCTACACAGCATGCTGTGCATGGATCGGAGGCCCGTTCGATGCTTCACAAAATGGGGTTCCCAGCATCTGAAGGGATGTGAGATTATCTACACTATTCTCTCTTTTTTTATAGTACTAGCTCTAATACATAGCATTTTGAATGATACTTTACAGAGTCTAAGTGCCTTTCTTACGGGGATCATAATGGACCAGTAGTATCCCCTGGTGCAAAACACCATTGTGACAGTCTGACAAATTATAGTCAATGTCTCAAACATTTGTTAAAGAACTTTGGTGGAGAAAATGGCCTCTGTAAAAACGCTGGAGTTTTGTGAACAGGACAATGTGGCCAGAGGAGAGGGCCCCATGGAAGGTGGGACCGTGCTTCTCCAAAGCTGCAATTCCTTATCTTAAGTGACCAGGAGAAGGAGCACAGCATATGCACCTGGAGGAGGGGGCCCCACAGAAGAGGGGACTGTGCTTCTATCTTAAGTGGTCATGCCAGCAGGGAAAGAGAGGCAACTCCCCAATGAACCCCCCCAAAGCTCACTGACTGATTCCAGAGAACCCTGGGAATGTGAACTGTGCATGTCGAGACCACCGACTAATACACTATAAAAGAAGGGAGAACGAGTTCTCAGTGCACGCCCTCCAGAACTGGATCTCTACACTGGCTGGACCAACGCTGGACCCAGGACTGGTGAAACCCTTCTCTTCTCTCTCTCTCTCCCCCCCTCCCTCCTTTTCTTCTTTCTTTTCCACAGTCCCTACACCTCATCCTTTTAAACATAAACCATTGACCAAGTCTGAGACTAGGAGTGGATCTAGCCGCCCCTGGGCTCCTCTTTGAGAAGGAGTCCAGAAAGCAAAGGGGTCTGCTCTGAACCTCGTGACTCAACGGGAGGGCTCTCCTTCTGACACAGTTTCATGTTCCTTTTTCTGCTTCTTTTTCTATACCTCCCTTCTCTTTTCAAACAGCGGCTTAATGACATGATGCAAGGTTCATATTGATAAGTTCACTTGTACTTGGGCAAGGTTAGCTAGGTTGAATAAATGTTGATTGTTGTTTGAACTCCCCTGGTGTTGTTTCACCTTAATTCTGACAAAGGAAATCCACGAACCGGAGTCGCTCCAATTTTGGGACACGACAACCATGCACGTTCAAAAAGCACTCTGATACATATCAGCCACACTTCAGTGTCATGCTATGAAAAGCAGCATTGTGATGGTCTGAGACCCAGCTCTTTCTTTTATTCTGACATATTGAATAAACAAACCAACCATACACACACAAGATTGTCTCTCAGCGTCATGCAGACTTCAAACGAACCCCAAAGGAGAAGGTCTGGGCTGTGTGCAACATTGTAGATGTGACCAGTCTGCACCATTTAGCCCAGGATGCAAGGTTCACTCCCTCATATTGTCTACCCAGATAGTACAGACCACCAAAACCCACAGAAAACCTGATAATCTCTAGGTTCCTCAGCATGAACAAAAACTGAAAAAAGTAGTGGTAGCCATGGCTTTCAAGCCCCATTTGATTCTACAAGACACATGACTTCTTCTCCCTCCAATAACTTTCTTATCAAAGAAGCTTATGCTACTTGTAAAACAGCAATCTTCTATGCTATAGACAAATAAATAACACCATAGAAACAGAATTAGAGCAGAGGAAAGGACTACTAGTGCTCTTCTGTCTCAGATAGTGGCCAACACAAGCTAGTTTTGAGAACGATTCAAGAAGCCCCCAGTAGGCAGATGTGGAAAACCTGCTTTTATATTGCATTTCTTAGCAATATTTAGAGATTAACTTATTTCAGAAGAGATATCTAACCATATGCTCGAAGTTTTTAGTTAGCGCTGAACTCGCTTCTCATTATTCATGTAAGTGTTCTTCCCCTTTGTGGTGGGTTAACCTTGGCTGGCTGCCACATGTCCACCAAGCCGACTTCTCATTCCCCCTCCTCAGCAAGACAGGGGGAGGAAATAAGATGAAACGCTCATGGGTTAAGATAAGGACAGGGAGGTCACTCATCAATTACCATCACAGGCAAAACAGACTTGACTTGGGGAAGATCAATTGCATTGCCAAATGATAACAGAGTAGGATAGTGAGAAATAAAAACAAAACTAAAAACACCTTTCCCCCACCCCTCCCTTCTTCCCAGGCTCAACTTTACTCCTGACTCTTCTACCTCCTCCCCCACCAAGCAGCACAAGGGGGATGGGAAATGGGAGTTGTGGTCAGTTCATAACACTTTGTCTCTGCTGCTCCTTCCACCTTACGCTGTTTCCTGCTCCAGCGTGGGGTCCCTCCCACGGGATACAGTCCTTCATGAACTGCTCCAACATGGGTCCTTCCCATGGGCTGCAGTTCTTCATGAGCTGCTCCATCATTGGTCCTTTTCCATGAAAAACAGTCCTTCAGGAACAGACTACTCCAGCATGACTCCCTCATGGGACGCAGTTCCTGCCAGAAAACCTGCTCTGGCATGGGCTCTCCATGGGCTGCAGGGGGACAACCTGTGTCACCATGGTTTTCACCACAGCTGCAGGGGAATCTCTGCATACAGCCTTCTATCAGAGATAAAAGAGCACGTTTCCTACTTGGCAAAACAGACAGGTGCTCCCCTCAATATTGCAAAAACCAAAGGAGCAGAGCTCTCCTTTTGAAATGCTTCTGTTGGTTTTCTACTTCTGAGTAATACCATGAGGTGATCTCAAGTATGTCCCTTTGACCTTAGTGCCTGCAAGATTCAACCATTCCCAACAAAAGCACAAACTGTCAATACTGAAATTATGACCTTGATTTTAAACTATGAAATTAAATGGCTATGCAGTAAGCACAAGATCTGATAAAAAAGGAAGTATCTAACATGTACTAAAAAATGCAGTCTGCAAAATTCTACCCAGATGCTGACATATGATTCTTCACTTGCAAAGATCTCATTTCTTAATAAAATGCAGCTAATATATCTGCTCTGTCATTATAAAAGTGAAATTCCCTTGAGGTAAATAAAGATTGATATAAAAAAATCTGGCAAGATCCAAGAAAGGAAAATGCATCAGTAATCTCATTTTGAACAAAAATATGGATATTCGTAATGATGCAGCATGACCAATGTATAGCTTCATTATCTCATACATGTTCAATATCATCTTGGCAGCAGAGATTTTAAAGTGTGAAGTGACAAAAAACTACAGCTTCTTAATTAAATTCACTTTCTGATTTCATTCCCCAGTGCCCAATGCTCTCAGTATAGTCTTTAACAGTCCACTATATCAATCAATCTTTCTGGAGGCTTGTGGGTGACAGGGGATGTGATGCACCCAATCAATGCCGTGTTCCTTGGCCCAGGTGTCTATGAGGTTGTTTTGGAAATGAGTCCCATTGTCTGATTCAATTCTTTCTGGCATGCCGTGTGTCGTGGTTTCAGCCCAGCCGGTAACAAAGGACCACGCGGCCGCTCGCTCACTCCTCCCGCCCCCCTCCGGTGGGATGGGGGGAAGACGGAGGAGAGGAAAAAAAAACAAAACTGGAACCTCGAGGGTTGAGATAAAGGCAGTTTACTGGAACAACACAAAGAAATTGCAACAACAACAACGGTACTAATGAAAAAGTATACAAAAAGAGTGATGCACAGTGCAACTGCTCACCACCCGGGACCCGACGCTCTGCCACTTCCCCCACCGAAAAGAAGAGCCACACCCCCCCGGCCCGCTCCCCCTTTATATACTGAGCATGATGTCACATGGTATGGAATAGCTCCTTGGCCAGTTCAGGTCAGCTGCCCCGGCTATGCCCCCCACCTCCCAGGTTCCTGTAAAAATAAAAATTAACTCTATCCCAGCTGAACCCAGGACACCGTGTCACCACAGGACTTGTTTTTCAAGTCCCAGGATGGTGTTTCTTAGCAGTGGCATGGTTTACAGGGTACGTTTCCAGGCAGTGAGTAGTTGCTTCCAAGATGATAAGCACATAAGCACTTGCCTTGGTGGGTTTGTGGCAGTTGTCTGATATAGTCGATCCGCCAGGCCTCCCATATCGATATCCCAGCCACCACCCACTATTCCAGGGAGACTGTTTGCTTGCTTATGGTGCATGTTTCACATTTGTAGGTAACCTGTGCAATGGCTTCAATGGTCAAGTCCACCCCTTGATCATGAGCTCACCTGTATGTTGCATCTCTCCCTTGATGTCCTGATGTTTCATGGGCCCACCGAGCTACAAATAGCTCACCCTTACATTCCCAGTCCAGGTTTTTCTGAGCCACTTCAGTTTTGACAGGCTGCTCTACCTGCTCATTGTTTTGATGTTCTTGGGTGGTGCAGCTCTTGGGTATGTGAGCATCTACATGACATACCTTTAGAGCCATGTTTTCTATCCAGGCAGAGATGTTTTGACACAATGCAGCAGCCCAGATGAGTTTACTTCTGTGCTGCCACTTGGTCTGTTTCCATTGCTGCAGCCACCCCCATAGGGCATTAGCCACCATCCAGGAGTCAATATAGAGGTAGAGTACCGGCCACTTTTCTCGTTCAGCAATGTCTAGGGCTAGTTGGATGGCTTTCACTTCTGCAAACTGACTTGACTCGCCTTCTCCTTCAGTGGCCTCAACGACTTGGCGTGTGGGACTCCATGCAGCAGCTTTCTACTTCCGATGGTTCCCTACCACACGACAGGATCCATTGGTAAACAGAGCATAATGCCTTTCATCTTCTGATAACTCTTTTTATTGTGGCGCCTCTTGGGCGCTAGCGACCTCCTCAGGCAATGCTCCAAAATCTCTGCCTTCTGGCCAGTCCATGATCTCTTCCAGGATTCCTGGGCGGTTAGATTTCCCCAGTCAAGCTCATTGTGTGATCAACGCCACCCACTTACTCCATGTAGCGCTGGTTGCATGATGTGGAGAGGGGATGTTTCCTTTGAACATCCAGTGTAGCACGGGCAATCGTGGTGCCAAGAGGAGATATGCTTCTGTACCAACAACTTCTGAAGCAGCTCGAACCCCCTCATATGCTGCTAGTATCTCTTCTTCAGTCAGAGTGTAGTGGGCTTCTGATCCTCAATACCCCTGGCTCCAAAACCCTAGAGGTCAACCTCAGGTTTCTCCTGGTGTTTTCTGCCAGAGGCTCCAGGTGAGACCACGCTCCCTGGCTGCAATGTAGAGTACATTTTGCACAGCTGGTCCTGTATGGACAGGCCCAAGGGCTACTGCACGAGCTATCTCCTGTCTGATCTGTTCAAAGGCCTGCTGTTGCTCAGGGCCCCAGTCGAAACAGTTCTTCTTTTGGGTCACTCAATAAAGAGGGCTCACAAGCTGACTATAACCTGGAATATGCATTCTCCAGAACCCCACAAGGCCTAGGAAAGCTTGTGTTTCTTTCTTGTTAGCTGGTGGGGACATGGGTGTTATCTTATTGATCACATCCGCTGGGATGTGATGATGCCCATCTTGCTGTTTTATTCTCTAAAACTGGATCTCTTGTGCAGGTCCTTTGACCTTGCTTTGTTTTTAATGGCAAAACCAGTTTTCAGAAGGCTCTGGATTTTTCTTTTCCTCTTCTCAAAGACTTCCCTCATTGTGTTGCCCCCCCCCCATAATGTCACCTCCACCTTCCATCAGACTTTCGCACTGGCCATGTTGGACTATGAAAGGGTGAGCGAGTCTTGCTGATCACTCCTTGGCTCTCCAGTTGATGAATCAACTCATGGATGGGAACCAGGGAGTCTTGGTTGGTGCGATACTGCTCTCAGTGCACTGTCATAGTAGCAATTGGCACCTGCTATTCTTCGGCATGCAGGAACCCCTCAACAGAAGGATCCTCTGAGAGGCCGGGCAAGGTAGACAGCTGTTTCTCTGTATCCATGGCAGCTACACCCAAGGCCTACCAGTACCCTCTTGGGTCCTTGAAGTACTCTCTCCTGAGGTAGTCTATGGCAAGGATACACAGGGCCCCCGGGCTGGTCACAATAGGGTGCTTTTGCCACTTGTCCCTTGTTAGGCTCACCTCAGCCTCAAACACAGACAACTGTTGGGCTCCCCCATCACTCCAGAAATCCAGATGGGTTCTGCTCCCTTGTACCCTGATGGCATTAGGGTACAATGTGCATTGGTGTCCACGAGAGCCTTATACTCCTGTGGGTTCAATGTGCCTGGCCACTGAATCCATACAGTCCAGTAAAACCATGTGTGTGAAACAACTCTGCAGACACCAAGGTCTTCTGTGAAGGAGGGGGAGGAGGTGCTCCAGGCACTGGAACAGATATCCACACTGCAGCTCGTGGAGGACACCATGCCGGAGCAGGTAGATATGCCCTGAAGGAAGCTGCAGCCTGTGGAGAGCCCACTGGAGAGCCCACTGGAGCAGGCTCCTGGCAAGAACTGCAGTCTGTGGAGAGAAGCCCATGCAGGAGCAGGTTTTCTGGCAGGAACTGTGGCCCATGGGGAACCCACACTGGAGCTGATGTGCGGAAAACAGACTCCACAATCAGTGAGATTGTAAAGTAGGTATGTTCATTCAGCGCTGGGCAGCACGGGGGGTAGTCCCACCAAAGTAGTGCGCGCCTGACTTGGCAGTTCGCCTCAAGTTTATAGTCAGGTATTACATATTCACAATATGCCTATACATATGCATGACCTATCCCCACTTCATATTAAAATTAGCTCCAAGAGGTCATTTCCATAGTCTCCTCTCAACTGCGCCTGCGCAGTGCCTCTTTATGGTGGTCGTCTGGTGGTCGTAGAGATGAAGATAGATGACTCCTCTTTGTCACCGCTAGTAACCTCTTTCCTTGCGCAGGCTCAGTCATTTCTTGGTATTCACCCAAGCCGCAAGACCAGTCTTAGCTGGCTCTTGGGGCCTGCTCCTGCTTCTTATCAAGGACTGTCTCTACCTCAGCTAATTTCAACAATGTAAGCACTAAACATCATCTTTCATCCCCCTTTATTATGTCTACTGAGATTCTTTTGACTCCCCTTGTCTCAGTCCCCCCTTTTCTAGAAAATAGTAAATTCTTTTACTATATTTAATCCTAGTACTTCTAATACATTGTTTCCCTATCTAGCATCCTCTCAAAGTATTTGTTGGTCTCGAGTTTTCGTCGTAACTGATTCTTTTTCCATTCACTGTAAGAGTCTCCTGTACTCTTACAGCACAAAAGGCCACATCAAACCACTATGCAAAGGACCACAGACAAGAGAATGATGATTATTATAGTGACAAACAACTGCTTTAACCATGTCAAATTTGGCAACCAGGAGGTTAGTTTTTCTAATATGCCTGTCAAGCCCCAAGAAGTGTCATCTTGGGAAACTTCATGTAGTATTTTAGTCTTTTCCCATATCTCCTCAAGATCTGTTTCAATTCGTTGGTTTTGATTGATATAGGTACAGCAAGTTTAGTTTATAACTACACATAAGCCCCCTTCTTTTGCTAAAAGCATGTCCAATCCCATTCTATTTTGGAGTACTACTTTACTTAGGGATTGTATTTCCAGTTGCAGCCCTCGAATTGCATCAATTGTAGCACTTTCTATAATCTCTAATGTAGCAGATATATTCACGATAGCTTTCTCCAACTTACTTACCCCTAAAGAGGGGATTAACCATCGGACAAAACTATGGTACCCAGTACCTCGAATAACTAGTGGGTTTTCAGTCCGTTTTACACGGAGCCAAGGTGTTCTCAAAAACCCTCGGGGAGGCGAAGCTCCCTCGAATATACTGGTCTGAGGTGCAAGGTACCCTCGAACACAGTGTCCCTTCCAGTTCTGGGGTAAACTCTTTCTGGCCCTGCCATCCCCACAGAGCCACCAGTATCCGGGCCCTATGTTGCATCTTGGACCGAGATGCATCTCCCTTCTGTCTTGTTCTCGCCCCTTCTTTCCTGGCCCCCCCCTTTGGTTTCCGGATATAATAGAAACTGATACTTAAGTTTAGTCCAAGACGTTCTAATTTTCCTTTATCAAAAGTTCCCAGATTTTCCGCAAGGCTACAATTATCCATGTCTCCCCAAATATTATCAGTAATATTTAAGCAACGGCCAGTAATTAAGACCTCTTTAGGGTTGGGCACCTCCAGATCAAAGCTGGGTCCCCGCTGGGTATTTCCCTTTCCATGAAGGCATGATCCATTCCTGTCTGGCCTGTCTTTAATAAGAGATGTCCAATTTGTGGTTGGGATTCCTAAAAAGGGGAGTTCCATGTTCCCCTGAGGAAGGGTGTCGTGGTTTCAGCCCAGCCGGTAACAAAGGACCACGCGGCCGCTCGCTCACTCCTCCCGCCCCCCTCCGGTGGGATGGGGGGGAAGACGGAGGAGAGGAAAAAAACAAACCTGGAACCTCGAGGGTTGAGATAAAGGCAGTTTACTGGAACAACACAAAGAAATTGCAACAACAACAACGGTACTAATGAAAAAGTATACAAAAAGAGTGATGCACAGTGCAACTGCTCACCACCCGGGACCCGACGCTCTGCCACTTCCCCCACCGAAAAGAAGAGCCCACCCCCCGGCCCGCTCCCCCTTTATATACTGAGCATGATGTCACATGGTATGGAATAGCTCCTTGGCCAGTTCAGGTCAGCTGCCCCGGCTATGCCCCCCACCTCCCAGGTTCCTGTAAAAATTAACTCTATCCCAGCTGAACCCAGGACATTATCCACCCCTTATTCTATACCATCTACATCATGCCCAGATCTTACATTTTCCAATCGACCACTACCACTTCCTTGTCTTATATATATAAGTATATGGACTTGCGTCCGTCCCCGTCGTCCCCCCGCACGCACACACACACGCGAATGGTATTCCTTTAGCATATGGGCTATTCCTCTAATGTGTCCATTGATTTTATTTAGTCCATGACTTTGGGGCTCCATCTGTTGTAACAGTTCTTCAGGATAAGAGAGATGGTGTGAGATGGTGGGTCGTTGTATGCTGCCTCTGGAACTTGTGGCTAGTACATTTGGTGCAACTCACGCCCTTGTTCTGCAGGTCGAGGATGTTGATCTTGAGGAAATTGCTGGGTGTCAGTTCAAGTTCTGTCGCTGTTGTACTTGGCTTAGTTTCAAAGTCCATCCCGCAGTCATTTGGGTAATTCTTACAGTAATACCCTTGATATGGCATATAGACACTATAGATACAATGACATGCATTGGCAGGGTATTTAGCAGTTAGGTATCATACAGCCCAATTCACTGGCTATTCTCTCCCAAAATCAAATCTCCCTGAGGTACACATCGAACTTCCCCATCCTTCTGCATCACCCACCAGGTGTACCCAGGTCCCTGAGCAAAAACAACCCCTTGAATGGGTTTGCCTCTGCTTGAGGGAGGACTAACCCAGACTGTCTTTCCTAACATACTCCTCATGCGCACTACAGGGACTTTATCCCCTTCTACAGTATGTGGAAGTCTTGGTTGGGCGGGGCCAGCCCGATTGGCGGATCCTCTAGTATTAACTAACCAGGTGGCTTTTGTTAAATGTGTATCCCAATGTTTGAAAGTCCCACCCCCCATCGCTCTCAATGTAGTTTTCAGCAGTCCGTTGTATCGTTCGATTTTTCCGGAGGCCGGTGCGTGATAAGGGATGTGATATACCCACTCAATGCCATGTTCTTTGGCCCAGGTATCTACGAGGTTGTTTCGGAAGTGAGTCCCGTTGTCCGACTCGATTCTTTCTGGGGTGCCGTGTTGCCATAAAATTTTCTCTTCAAGGCCCAGAATAGTGTTCTGGGCAGTGGCATGGGACACAGGGTATGTTTCCAGCCATCCAGTGGTTGCTTCCACCATTGTAAGCACATGGCACTTGCCTTGGCGTGTTCGTGGGAGTGTGATATAGTCAATCTGCCAGGCCTCCCACTGTTTATATTTCAGCCATCGCCCCCCATGCGACAGGGGTTTTTGCCGCTTGGCTTGCTTAATTGCAGCACATGTTTCACATTCGTGGATGACCTGTGCGATAGTGTCCATGGTCAAGTCCACCCCTCGATCTCGAGCCCATCTATATGTTGCATCTCTCCCCTGATGGCCTGAGGTATCGTGGGCCCACCGAGCCATAAATAGCTCACCCCTACGTTGCCAGTCCAGGTCCACCTGAGACACTTCAATCTTGGCGGCCTGATCTGCCTGCTGATTGTTTTGATGTTCTTCAGTGGCCCGACTCTTGGGTACATGAGCATCTACATGACGTACTTTTACCACTAGCTTCTCTATCCGAACAGCGATATCTTGCCACAGTGCGGCAGCCCAAATGGGTTTACCTCTGCGTTGCCAGTTGCCCTTCTTCCATTGCTGTAGCCACCCCCATAGGGCATTTGCCACCATCCATGAGTCAGTATAGAGATAGAGCACTGGCCACTTTTCTCTTTCAGCAATATCTAATGCTAGCTGGATGGCTTTCACCTCCGCAAACTGACTCGATTCACCTTCTCCTTCAGCAGTTTCTGCAACTAGTCGTGTAGGACTCCATACAGCAGCCTTCCACCTCCGATGTTTTCCCACGATGCGACAGGACCCATCAGTGAACAGGGCATATTGCCTCTCATTTTCTGGCAGTTTATTATACAGCGGGGCCTCTTCAGCCCGTGTCACCTCCTCCTCTGGCAACATTCCAAAGTCTTTGTCTTCTGGCCAGTCCGTGATCACTTCTAAAATTCCTGGGCGACTGGGGTTTCCTATGCGAGCCCGTTGTGTGATCAGTGCAATCCACTTACTCCACGTGGCATCAGTCGCGTGATGTGTAGAGGAAACTTTCCCTTTGAACATCCAGCCCAGCACTGGCAGTCGGGGTGCTAAGAAGAGCTGTGTTTCAGTACCAACCACTTCTGAAGCGGCTCGAACTCCTTCATATGCTGCCAATATCTCTTTTTCAGTTGGAGTATAGCGAGCCTCGGATCCTCGATATCCCCGACTCCAAAACCCCAGGGGTCGGCCTCGGGTCTCTCCAGGTGCTTTCTGCCAAAGGCTCCAGGTAGGGCCATTCTCCCCAGCTGCAGTGTAGAGCACATTTTTAACATCTGGTCCTGTCCGGACTGGCCCAAGAGCTACTGCATGAACAATCTCCCGCTTAATTTGTTCAAAGGCTTGTCGTTGCTCAGGCCCCCATTTAAAATCGTTCTTCTTCCGGGTAACTTGGTAGAGAGGACTTACAATTTGACTGTAATTTGGAATATGCATTCTCCAAAAGCCCACAACACCTAAGAAAGCCTGTGTTTCCTTTTTATTAGTCGGTGAGGACATAGCTGCTATTTTGTTGATCACGTCCGCAGGGATCTGACGACGCCCGTCTTGCCATTTTACTCCTAAGAACTGGATCTCCTGCGCAGGTCCCTTGACCTTACTTTCTTTTATGGCAAAGCCAGCCTTCAAAAGGATTTGGATTATTTTCTTCCCTTTCTCAAAAACTTCTTCTGCCGTGCTGCCCCATATGATGATGTCATCAATATATTGCAGGTGCTCTGGAGCTTCACCTTTTTCTAGTGCAGTCTGGATCAGTCCATGGCAAATAGTGGGGCTGTGTTTCCACCCCTGGGGCAGTCGATTCCAGGTGTACTGGACACCCCTCCAAGTGAAAGCAAACTGTGGCCTGCACTCCGCTGCCAAAGGAATGGAGAAAAATGCATTAGCAATGTCAATTGTGGCATACCACTTAGCTGTCTTTGATTCCAGTTCATATTGAAGCTCTAACATATCTGGCACAGCAGCGCTCAGCGGTGGCGTGACTTCATTCAGCCCACGATAATCTACTGTTAGTCTCCAATCCCCATTAGATTTCCGCACGGGCCATATGGGACTATTAAAGGGTGAGTGAGTCTTGCTGATCACTCCTTGGCTCTCCAATTGGCAAATCAGCTTATGGATGGGGATCAGGGAGTCTCGGTTGGTGCGATATTGCCGCCGGTGCACCGTCGTGGTAGCAATTGGCACCTGTTGTTCTTCAACCTTCAGCAACCCCACAACCGAAGGGTCCTGGGAGAGACCAGGCAGGGTAGACAGCTGTTCAATCTCCTCCGTCTCCAATGCAGCTATACCAAAGGCCCAACGGTACCCTTTTGGGTCCTTGAAATACCCCCTTCTGAGATAATCTATACCAAGGATGCACGGGGCCTCTGGGCCAGTTGCAATGGGGTGTTTATGCCACTCATTCCCGGTTAGACTCATTTCGGCTTCCAATACGGTTAGCTCTTGGGATCCCCCTGTCACACCAGAGATACAGATGGGTTCTGCCCCTTTATAACTTGATGGCATTAGGGTACATTGTGCACCAGTGTCTACTAGAGCCTTATATTCCTGTGGGTCTGACGTGCCAGGCCATCGAATCCACACTGTCCAGTAGACTCGGTTGTCCCTCTCCTCCACCTGGCTGGAGGCAGGGCCCCTCTAATCCTGGTTAGAATATCTGTTACCCACTTTTTGCACATGTGAATCAGAAGTCCCTTCAAGAGGATCAGAAATGAGATCGGCCCATCTACTGCGCCCGGGGGACTGCTCACGGGAAACTGGAGCAGCAGTTTTCCAAGAAGAATCTTCTTTTCTGGTTGCTTTTTCTCGCAACTCCCGTACCCGTGAATCCAAGACTGAGGTAGGTTTTCCATCCCACTTCCTCATGTCCTCTCCATGGTCACGCAGGTAAAACCACAGGTTAGCCCGTCGTGTGTACTTTCTCTCTCCTCTCTCTTGGGCAGAGGAACGCTTACTCCCAATAACTGCAATGCGGGCCTGTACAGGTGAGGAGGAGGACATATCTACTTTGAATTGCTGGAACTCTCGGGACAATTCCTCTACAGCTGAGACACAGGCCCGTAGGGAGGAAGAGAGACTTCCTTCATATTGCCGGAGTTGGACAGCCAATTCATCCACCGTTTGTCCATAGCCTTCTTTCCAGGACATTACTGCCAATGAGTTGGCATAGGTTGGTGGTGCACTTCGTAGAAACTTCCGCCACATCGGTTGTGTGCATTGGACTTCATCTGGATCTGTGGGTGACTGCGCATTTTCTGGATCATTATAAATCACCTCCAGCACGGCTAATTCCCTCAGGTACTGGATACCTCTCTCCATGGTGGTCCACTTGCCTTGGTGACATGTAACTTCATCCCTGAAAGGGTATCTTTCCTTTACACCTAACAGAAGTCGCCTCCAGAGGCTGAGGACTTGTGTTTTTCTCCCAATCGCCTTGTCGATACCCCCTTCTCTAGACAGAGATCCCAACTGCTTGGCTTCCTTACCCTCTAATTCCACACTACTAGCCCCATTATCCCAGCATCGGAGCAGCCAGGTAACAATGTGCTCACCTGGGTGGCGGCTAAAATCTTTTCGCATGTCACGCAACTCACTCAGGGATAGAGATCGGGTAATTATTTCAGGTTCTGCCTCTTCCTCCTGTTCTCGCGATGACCCTGGTTCATCTTCATCTCTCACTGAGCGAACTGATTTCTTTGTGTGTTTCTTTTTCTGTACAGGGGCAACTGATACTGGCACAGGTTGGTTCTCTGGTTTAGTGGCAGTATCTGTCACCGGGGTAGGGGCAGCCATGGTACCTGTTGTCGTGGTAGGGGCGGCCACGGTGCATGTTGTCGGGGTTGGGGCAGCCACGGTGCATGTTGTCGGGGTTGGGGCAGCCACGGTGCATGTTGTCTTGTTTTCCATCTTTTCCCCCTTTTCCCCCTGGGGGTGCTGCATAGTATCAAGCAGGGTTTGGTAGATACCGGCCAGGGCCCAGCACAGTGTAGTGAGTTGTGTGTCTCTGGGATAGCCACAGCATTTTCCTTTCAAATATTCTACCACTTCATGAGGGTTCTGCAGTTGTTCGGGAGTGAACTTCCAAGTCACTGGAGGTGAGAAGTTCTCTAGATACCTGCCCACATCCTCCCACACGCCGTGCCACCCATGAATATCCAGCTTTGGGACAGATCTCTGGGTGGTATTCTTAAAGAGCCTCTTTGTAGCCCTAGACAAGACCTGAAACATAGTCAGGAGGCATAGCACTAACAGCACACAGGCTTGCGCATCCCAAGGATATTCAAAATTCTCGAAAACTGTTGTAATTAGTTGGAAAGAGAAAAGGGAGGGGAACGGATGGGGGGAAGTATTCCCCCCTGACTTCCCCATGGGTTGGGTGTAATTACCAATAAAATCCGACAGAAGGTGCCCAAAGTCTGGAAATGATATCACTGCCTCATACAGATAACAGCTTAACCTCATGACCAGTGATGTAATCATTTCACAAGTCGACATTGCCCAGTACAGCAAAATGATAATCCCAATCACTCTCCCAGAGATGAGATACGCAACTACAGGCAATACATAAAGCATATAAGAACTTACAAAACGCCACCATGTAAACAGCTGAATCAACATTGTGACTAACATCTATTTATCTAGTATAAGAAATGCGTATGACAAATTTGTTTCAACACGCTCTGGCCAGATCTGTCGTTATCTCAACCCTTCGTGCCCCACGTTGGGCGCCAAAAAAGGACTGTCGTGGTTTCAGCCCAGCCGGTAACAAAGGACCACGCGGCCGCTCGCTCACTCCTCCCGCCCCCCTCCGGTGGGATGGGGGGGAAGACGGAGGAGAGGAAAAAAACAAACCTGGAACCTCGAGGGTTGAGATAAAGGCAGTTTACTGGAACAACACAAAGAAATTGCAACAACAACAACGGTACTAATGAAAAAGTATACAAAAAGAGTGATGCACAGTGCAACTGCTCACCACCCGGGACCCGACGCTCTGCCACTTCCCCCACCGAAAAGAAGAGCCCACCCCCCGGCCCGCTCCCCCTTTATATACTGAGCATGATGTCACATGGTATGGAATAGCTCCTTGGCCAGTTCAGGTCAGCTGCCCCGGCTATGCCCCCCACCTCCCAGGTTCCTGTAAAAATTAACTCTATCCCAGCTGAACCCAGGACAAAGGGGATTACATACCCAACAATCTGATAAATTTAGTACTTTTGAGATACTCTCTGTCATATTTCAATAAGTATTTCGATCCCAAGCCTGCCCCTTGGACAAGGTCCAACTCAGGAACATAACAATCAATGTCTCACAAATTTGAGCTTCAAAGGTCCTTTTTCTTGTGAAGTCCATTGTCCTTTGGGTGCCTTCTTCACCCTAGTGTGATGGATCCAGGCGCTCTGTTCCTTGATCTTAATCGCGGTGAAGGAGGTAAGTAGTACTTGAAATGGTCCTTCCCACTGCGGCTCCAGAGTTTTTTCTGTAAGAGACTTTATATGCACATAATCTCCTGGTTGTATATTATGTACAGGCCCATCCAAACCTCTCCCTCGAGTCCCTACCACATGCTTCCTGATTTTATTAAGTTGCTTACCTAATGCCACCATGTAAGAAGTCATAATTTCATCCCCCGCTTGTACAGACACCCCTCTCTGTATCCCATAGGGTTGTCCATACAGAATTTCAAAGGGGCTCAGTCCTTCTTTCGCCCTTGGTCTTGTTTGTATACGCAGAAGGGCTAAAGGGAGAGACTGAGGCCATGTCAAATTCGCTTCTTGTCCTAATTTCACAATTTGCTGTTTGATTAAGTGGTTCATTTTTTCCACTTGACCACTCGACTGGGGGTGATATGGAGTATGAAGCTGCCAATCTATACCCAAGTGGCGGCTAATTTGTTGTACTATTTTTGAGACAAAATGTGGTCCTCTGTCAGAGGATATGGTTGCTGGAACCCCAAAACATGGTATTATCTCTTGTACCAGTATTTTAGTTACCTCCCGAGCTTTAGCCGTTCTTGTTGGGAATGCTTCTGGCCAACCTGAGAAGGTATCACTCAATACCAATAAATATCGATACCCCCCTTTTCTTGGAAGTTCTGTAAAATCAATTTGCCATTGTTGTCCAGGCCCATTGCCTTTCCCAATCTGGCCCATTTCCGGCTTGGGGGTATTCTTAGGATTAGTCTGGAGGCAAAGATCACACTGTTGTGTCACCTGTCTCACCGTGGTGTATAAATTTCTAGCCACAATTTCTCTTATCAAATGATTATACAGAACCTCTGTTCCCCAATGTCTTTTCCTATGTTCCTCCCGTATCAAATGCCACAGTAAGCAAGAGGGAACGATTAGCTTTCCCTGTGGGGTATGAGCCCACCCCTCTTCATTATATGACCCTTCTAAATCTGTAATGAGCTTTTGGTCTTCCTTAGTGTATTCTGGCTTACCTTCTAGGGAAATCTGCCTATCAGGAATTAAGGCCCCTTCTGTTTTTACCTTTGTTTTGGCCACTTGTTTTGCCTCTCTGTCCGCCAGCTCATTCCCTTTTTCCAAATCTGAGCTCACTTTCTGGTGTGCCTTAATATGCATAATTGCTACTTTCTTAGGGAGCTGGACAGCTTCCAGTAACTTCAGAATTTCTTCTGCGTGTTTGATATTTTTCCCTTGAGAACTCAATAGTCCTCTCTCCTTCCAAATTGCTCCATGTGCGTGTACAACTCCAAAGGCATATTTTGAGTCTGTATAAATGTTCACAACTTTGCCCTGGGCCAATTCCAGGGCGCGGGATAGAGCAATTATTTCTGCCTTCTGTGCGGAGGTGTTCATGGGCAAAGCCCCTGATTCTATTACCTCTTGGCTGGTGGTGACGGGGTATCCCGCATGTCGATTACCATTTAGGACGTAACTGCTTCCGTCTGTGAACCAAGTTTCCCCGTTTTCCATGGGGCTGTCTTTCAGGTCTGGGCGACTGGCATATGTTGCTTCAATGGTTTCCAAACAGTCATGATGTACCGGTTCTCCTGTGTTCCCGCTGAGAAAAGAAGCTGGGTTGACAATGTTAGTGACTACAATCTCCATGTCATCCTGCTCTACCAATATAGCTTGATATCTCAGGAATCTTTGTGGAGAGAGCCAGTGTCCACCTTTTGCTTCCAGTACTGCTGATACTGTGTGAGACACCAGAACAGTCATTTTCTGGCCCAGAGTAAACTTTCGGGCTTCCTGTGTATTCAGTATCACAGCCGCAACTGCCTGCAAGCATCCAGGCCAACCTTTTGCAGTCGTGTCTAACTGCTTAGAGAGGTAGGCAACTGCCCGTCTATATGGGCCCAGGTGTTGTGCTAATATTCCCAGGGCAATGCCCTGCTTCTCATGAGAGTAAAGAAGAAACGGCTTACTCACATCTGGGAGTCCTAAGGCCGGGGCCGACATCAAAGCCTTTTTCAGTAGCTCAAAGGCTTGTTCGGTCTCCTTATTCCACTCAAGGTGTTTCTGCTCAGTGGCTGTCAGCGCATACAGTGGTTTAACAAGCAATCCATAATTATAGATCCACAATCGGCACCACCCCGTCATTCCCAGAAAAGTCCATAACTCTTTTACTGTCTGAGGTCTCCGAGTTTGACATATTGCCTCTTTACGGGCCTGTCCCAAAGTTCTTTCTTTGTCCCGCACTAATTTCATAGCCCAAATAATTCACTTTGCGTTGCATTGCCTGTGTCTTCTTCTTGGATACCCGGTACCCCTGGAGTCCCAGGAAATTCAACAGACTCACTGTCCATGTCATACAATCTTTCTCTGTTTTAGTGGCGATCAGGATATCATCCACATACTGCAACAGCTTCCCCTCCTCAGACGGGGCTTCCCAGGATTCTAAGTCTTCTGCAAGCTGATTGCCAAAAATGGTAGGACTATTCTTAAATCCTTGTGGCAACACCGTCCAAGTGAGCTGGGTCTTTCGACCACTCTTGGGGTTTTCCCATTCAAATGCAAATAATTTTTGGCTGGCTTCATGGAGAGGGAGGCAAAAGAAAGCATCCTTCAAATCTAAAACAGTAAACCAAGTCAATTCAGGTGTTAATACGGTCAACAGGGTATATGGGTTCGCCACTGCTGGGTAAAGATCTTCAGTTATCTTATTCACCGCCCGTAAGTCTTGGACCACCCGATATGACCCATCGGGCTTCCGAACAGGTAATATAGGGGTATTGAATTCAGACTCACACTCTTTTAATAATCCCAACTGCAAAAATTTTTCTATCACCGGCCGGATTCCTTCTCTGTCTTCCTTCTTTAGGGGATATTTTTTAATTCTTACTGGCTTTTGGCCTTCCTTGATCCTAACTTCAACAGGTGGAGCACTTTTCGCTCTTCCAGGTGCATCGGTAGCCCATACCCCTGGGTACACTTGGTTTAAGATGGCCTCGTTAATGCTTCCTTCTAGGGGGAGACTGGTTAAGGTTAGGCTCAATATTTGAATATATTGCTGATCTTTTACCTCCAGAGTAATTTCTCCCTTTTCAAATACAATTTTTGCTCCCAATTGTTCTAACAAGTCCCTTCCCAAAAGTGCCTTTGGGGAGTTGGGCATATATAAAAATTTATGAATGCCCCACTGTTTTCCTAATTTATATTCTAAAGGTTTACAAAAATATGCCTTTTCACTTTGGCCAGTCGCTCCTTTCACCATGACATAATCATCTCCCAGGGGCATCAAAGCTTGGTTCAGAACTGAGTATGTTGCTCCTGTATCTACCAAAAATTCTACCTCTTGTTGTGTTTTCCCTAGCTTAATTATAACCAGTGGATCCGCTAGGGTAGATTCCCCAGGTTCCCGTCAATCTCCCTTCACAGGGGCTACCGTTCTTCCTGTTTGAGCCCTCTCATCCTCCTTGTTTCTTGGGCATTCCTTTTTCCAATGACCGAATTTCTTACACAAAGCACATTGATCCTTGCCTAGTCGGGGCAAGTCTCGTCTAGGCCCTCTTCCTCTTTCTTCCTGAATAACAGCCATTAATTTCCTTTGCCCTTGCCTATATCCTTCTTCTCTGTTACTAAATACCCTCCATGCTTCGTCCAACAATATTTCTAAATTCCTACCCTCTGTAGGGCGTAATTTCTGAAGTTTGCGCCTTATATCCCCTGTAGACTGACCCAAAAACAGGGAGACTAATTGTTGTATTCCTACCTCTGACCCAGGATCCAGCGGTGTGCTGCGGCGCATCACATCCCTCAGTCGATCCAGGAATTCGGATGGAGACTCGGAAGGACTCTGTTTAACTGCATATAAAGCTGACCAATTTATAGTTTTGGGGATTGCTCTCTCCATTCCTTTTGTAATCCACTCCTGATACCCCTGCAATCTTTCCATATGTGCAGATCTATTAACATCCCACTTTGGGTCTTGGAGAGGGAAATATTCCTTAATGTCCCCTCCTGTAATCTTATAATGATCTTCAGCAAGGTTCCCTGCTGTTTTTAAAATCAGCTGTTTCTCTGTCTCAGTCTTATATTCCAATAATAGCTGTATACCCTTCCAATCAGGGTTATGCTGTTTCACAATAAATTGGAAATGCTTAGCTACACTTATCGGATCTCTCCTATAATCTTTTGCAACCTTTTTCCATTCCCCTAGGTCAGCAGTAGAAAAGGGTACTTTGATTAACATCGTCCCACCATCCGGCCCCACCGCCTCTCGGAGAGGTACTTGTAAAGCTGTTGAGGTAATTTTCTTCCTAGTACGGGAAGATACAAGACTGCTCGGGGGGGTCGGAGTTCTATCCAAGTCTGCATCCTGTTCCTGTGGTCGAGGGGGAGGCTTAAACAAATCAGTTAGATCTTGTTCTGGTACCTGATGAATTTTATTTATCTTTGTACATCTTTGTCCAATACTACATGCCGAACAACACCGCCTCAGTTTACCTCTAAGCTCCTTGTTGTTCTCTCGCTCAAGTGCAAGCACCATGGGGTCCTGTGGGGGTACCATTCCACAGTCCCTTTGCCACTCCGGATGGTTTCGGAGGGTGAAAAACATGTCTGCATACGAAACCTCATCCCATTTTCCTTCTCTCCTTAAAAACAGCATTAGTTGTAATAGAGTATTATAATCTATTGACCCATTAAGTGGCCACTTAGCATCACTTTCTAACTTATACAACGGCCACCATTGATTGCAGTATTTAATAAGGTTCTTTTTACTTTCCGTATCTCCAGTCCCAACAATATCTTTCCAGTGGGCAATTACACAACCCAGAGGACTCTTCCTCAATACTCCTCCTTGATTGTTTCCCATTTTATAACTCCTCCTAATGATTCTTAAGCTTGATTCTGGCTTCTCCTTTTAATAAGCTTCCATGCAAATTGTTTCTTACACTTCTTTATAGTCTTCCCCCAGTTTTCCTCCCACACGTCCCAAATTTCTGGAATTAAATTTTCCTTTACACACCAATCTCACTGTTTCGGATTCTTAGTGAGCTCTTTCCCAATCATAAAAGTGTGGAATTTGGGGAAAATACTCAAGGCAGTCTGGTTTCCGTCTGCTAGATGTACAGTACCACCTTCTCCCACAAGATTTACACTTCAACAAAACCCAAGCCGGATGCTAATTATCATATAGTCCAGTTGCAAGCCCACATACAAAGCAGGGAATCACCCCTATTAATACGTAAAGACATTCGCACATTAACAAACATACACACACCTATAAATTTCAACAAATCATTTCCACACACCCACACAAAATCTTTAACATAAATTTCCAAACATTCACAGCTCCAGTTGACAACCTTCAGCAGCTGCAAAAATAAACCAAGCGCAATTGCGAGGGGGTGCGCTTACCCTTCTCCTGCCTCTTATATACCAGTCATCGACAGGTCTGTCCTGGCTCCCGATACTGGGATGCAGCAGTCACCCCGGATTTGCTCAATCTACCCCCAAGATCACTAGCGGCCGCTCTGTCGGTCAGCAAATCCCCCCTTGTTACCATACAGGGTATCCTCCTCCCATATGGGGAGTATGCTGCACACCAGACGTCTCTGTGCGATTTACCAGCTGCCCTGGCCCGTACTTTTACAGGCTCCCTCTGTGACACATACCGTTTGGTCCACAGCTTCAGGAGGTTGTTGTCTGCTCCCGCGGTGAGCGGCTGGCAGCGGAGGCTCCTCCAAGGAAAGTGCTCGGGGCGCACCTAGGGGCATCCGCTCCGCAGTCGGTCCCGCAACCAAGCAGAGAGCCTCCTGCCTGGCTCGCCAAACTGACGTGCGGAAAACAGACTCCACAATCCGTGAGATTGTAAAGTAGGTATGTTCATTCAGCGCTGGGCAGCATGGGGGGTAGTCCCACCAAAGTCGTGCGCGCCCGACTCAGCAGTTCGCCTCAAGTTTATACAGTCAGGTATTACATATTCACAATATGCCTATACATATGCATGACCTATCCCCGCTTCATATTAAAATTAGCTCCGAGAGGTCATTTCCATAGTCTCCTCTCAACTGCGCCTGCGCAGTGCCTCTTTATGGTGGTCGTAGAGATGAAGATAGATGACTCTTCTTTGTCACTGCTAGTAACCTCTTTCCTTGCGCAGGCTCAGTCATTTCTTGGTATTCACCCAAGCCGCAAGACCAGTCTTAGCTGGCTCTTGGGGCCTGCTCCTGCTTCTTATCAAGGACTGTCTTTACCTCATTGGCTGGTTCTTGGGACCAGCTCTTCTTATCAAGGACTGTCTCTACCTCAGCTAATTTCAACAATGTAAGCACTAAACATCATCTTTCACCCCCCTTTATTATGTCTACTGAGATTCTTTTGACTCCCCTTGTCTCAGATCAGTCTGTTCCTGAAGGACTACCTTGTGGAAAGGACCCATATTGGAGCAGTTTGCAAAGGACTGCAGCCCATGGGAAAGACCCATGTTGGAGCAGGGGAAAAGTGTGATGAGGAAGGAGCAGCAGAAAGGAGCTGCTATGGACTGACCACAACCCCCATTTCCCATCTCCCCTGCACCACTTGGGGTCAGGGGAGAGGAAGTAGAAGAGTTGGGAATGAAGGACTGGAGTTGAGCCTGGGAAGAAGGGGTGGGGGGGGAGATGTTTTAGTTTTTTGTCTTTGTTTCTCACTATCCTACTCTATTTTTAATTGGCAATAAATTAAATTAATTTTCCCCAAGTCCAGTCTATTTTGCCCATGATGGTAATTGGTAAGTGATCTTCCTGTCTTTATCTCAACCCACAAGCCTTTTTTTTCCTTCTTATTTTCTCCCCCTGTCTTGCTGAGGAGGGGGAGTAAGAGAGCAGCCGGGTGGGGGTCTGGCAGACAGCCAAGGTCAACCCACCACAACATGCTTGTAGGTCTGAGGTAGGTGCACTGCCCCACTTTCTCATGTCCTCCCTTTGATCACGCAGATAGAACCACGAGGCGGCACACAGTGTTCACCCATGGTTCCCTTTCCCTTGAGCAGAGAAAGGTTGACTCCATGTGGCAACCTTGATAGCCGAGATGCTCGGCTGTATGGGCAAGGAGGAAGACATATTTTCTTCGAGTTGCTGGAACTGGCAGGACAGTCTCTTCACAGCTGAGACACAGGCCCGTGGGGTCAAGAAGGAAGAGACATTCTCTTTGAATCACCAGAGCTGGTGGGAAAGTCTCTCCACAGTTGGTGCCTCGATGTCCAGTCCATTATCGCCAGGGTGTTGGTATAGAACACTGATGTGTTCTGTACTAATCTCTGCCACATGGCCTGCATGCACTGCACTTCATCTGGATCTTTGGAGACCTGATTGTTGTTCAGGTCACTGTAGATCATCTCTACCACTGCTAATTCCCTCAGGTACTGGATATCTTGCTCAGCGGTGGTCCACTTGCCTCAGTAATTTACAGGATGGATCATCCTTGAGGGGATACCTTGCCTTCACCCTTGACAGGAGCTGCCTCCAGAGGCTGCAGATTACTGCCCCTCTTCTGATCCCTTTGTCGATTCCATGCTCCCTAGCTAGGAATCCCAGCTGACGGGCTTCCCCACCCTCTAATTCCTGACTGTGGCCCCAGTATCCCAGCACTGGAGCAACCAGGCAGCAATCTGCTAGCCTGGCTGGCGGCTGTAATCTTTCCACATATCTCACAGCTCCCTCTCAGGAGGAGCTTCTTCCTCCCTTACTAACTGGGTCAACCTCTGCTTCCATGTTTCCATTGTTTCTTCTTGACTACAGGAGCAACTGTTATAGTTGAGGGTTGGGTCTCTGGTTTAGCCATAGTGCCTGTTTGTATGTCCTCAGATCCAGCGACCCTCTTGTTCCTTTGAGGATGCTGAACACAGGCACGGTAGGCATAGACCAGGCCCCAACACAGTGCTAGAAATCGCTATCTGTCTTTGGTGTAGGGAAGGCATCCTTCCTCCAAGTGGTCTGCCATTTCAACAGGTTTCCATGCCTGTTCAGGTTTAAATTCCCAGGCCATCAGTGGTGAAAACCACTCTAGGCACCTGCCCAAACTCTCCCACACACCTTGCTGTGGGAGCAGCTCGGAACACCTGGCATTTGTTTTCAAGAGTGACTGTTAGAATTTGTTGTGCTGCATGTTTGCCAAGCCTTGAAGAACTAGTTTTACAAGGTCAGGTTGGAGGATGGCCTTGTGTAGGCCTGGGAAGATGTGGCTGAAGACAGTCACGAGCATGTGTGTGGAATGTTTTTATCTTTAACTGTTCTGAGGACTGGCAAACATCCCAGCTGAGCCAGATATGCGCTCCTGTGTTAGTAATATTGGCTGTATGCCATTAGTTCTTTCTAGATCTTTGTTGAAACATATATATAAGTTGGATTCTTTTGTGAAAAAAAGGGAATCTTGCACAGAGAGCTTGAGCGCTTGATTCAGTCGCCGCACTTGCCACCCAGGAATCAACTGCCTCAGGGCACATTCTTGTGTGTCATCCCCAACCGGTTGGTTACTGGAGGTTCCACTGAAATTTGAACTTGGATTATTGGATTCAGAGTCTGAGGTGGCAGCAATAGGTGTGGGGTGGCAGCACTGGGGGGCCACAGGGGCTCTATTGTTACCCTTACAAACAGTCGATGTGAAAATCAAAATCAGACTCACAGCACACACCAGCATGAACATTTTGATTATGTAGAGATGTTCAAGAAACTGAGGGTCCATTGCAACAAGGCTGGAAAGATCTATTCTGGAGAAGAGGGGGAAGGTGTAATTGCTGATTGTCTCCACCAGATGGTTCCTGGAGTATTGGGACAGCAGCAATGCAGAGGCCAAATGCCAGACCAGGCTCAAGGCCACTGCTTTTATCACAGGTCTCCCAGGCAAAACAAAACAACACAGCAAACAGAAAAGGCTGAAAGCAGCCATTATCAAACCCTGCCATATAACTGCTATAAAATTTCTAGCACACTCCTATCAAACCTGTTGTTATCTCAAACCCCTTCAAGCCCCACGTTGCGCACCAAAAAGGACTGTGCTGGGCACCATGGCCAGCAGCCAAGCACCCACACAACTGCTCACTCACCCCCACCCCACACCCCTGCTGCAGTGGGACAGGGTCGAGAATAGAGCATTGCAGGTTCAGATGAAGAGTAACCCATTTTTCCTTTTGTCGGGTTAGTCTTCAGCTGGCTCAGTGCCCTGATCCATTTCAGAACTGGAGGAGGGCAGAACTGGCTCTTTCAACTGAGTCCTGGTTTGTGACATTTTAAACTGTGCAGGGATCATTGGTCTGGTTTTTATTCTAGAGTTTTCCATTAAAGTTGTACGATTATTTCTTAGTAAAACAGACTTTAAAATTTGTGATGGTCTGTTATGTGCCATTTTAACCTTTAAATAAAGCAGTGTATAAGCCTTTTCTGAATGTTTTGTTTCATTTCCTTTGTTAGCATATATGCATCTAAAATTCAGGGTCTCATATTTGTTTTTATAGTATTTCAGTTTTGGCACAAGGTACAGATTATAACTGGGTTTATATATTTTATTCTATATCAAAGATGTCCTTAGAACATCAGATCCTGGATCTGGTCTTTCTTCTATCTTTACATTTTTAATTGGGTTTATAACTACATAGGAACTTATATTTTTGGTAATGTTTTACAAATCTTAAACTATTACAAGAACAGAGATTTTTTTAAGTGCTTATAAAAGCAACTTTGTTCTCTTTTCTTCTTACAAGCAGATGCATGTCTGCTAGAAATGAAAACTACAACTTAATAGCTATTTACTGTCTCTGTACTGACTTGACTGGACTGAAGTGGACTGTAGCAAACTTGTTTGCTTCTAAGGGCAGAAGAGTGAGCTCTGTGACTCTAGGAGTCTTAGGCAACTTGGTTTCTTCAGTGAATCTGAAATAAAGGCACAAAGTAGGTACTTGTCTCTCAACTGCATTTTGAAAATGCATTGCTTAGTTTTCATTATAGATATTTCTGGCTTGCTAAGTTTGACAGCAACTACAACCAGCAAATATGACATTCGTGAATTACCATTTTCATTAATGCATTCTTGGCACTACAGAAGTGGGCTTTAAGTTGTACTTCAGATTAAAACAATGAGCAGAGGTGATACGAGATTAAGGCTTTGAGTGTAGTTTAGAGGTACTTGGCTCTTTGTGGACTTAAAAGAACTTGTCAGGGAAAGGAAAAGATTGGGGTTTTTCTGCTCCCAGGTGGGGAAGCTGAGGTGCAAAGAGGTCAAGTGACTTTTCTAAGGTCATGCAACAGGTCAATATCAGAGCCAGAAGTAAGGTAACCAAAGCAGCTGGTAGCAGCTAGCCAGTCTACCCTGGGCCATGCTGTCTGGAGGTGTTAGTGATGATGTCTTCTTTGTAGTTGCTTAAACTGACTTGTTTCATATAGTTTGTTTCTGTTTTCTCACTGTTACCAGTGCTGTCTTCTTGTTCTCCTTTTATGTCTTCATGATTTAAGATAAGAGCATTGTTGTGTGAAAATGAGGAAATTGGCTGTCCAGCCTTTAGGTTTACTGTAGGCTGATAATAGCTAGATAATCAGGAAAGGGCATTGCATATCCTACAATCTTTTTTTTTTTTTTTTTTTAAAACATTTCCCTGTAACACATTAATGGAGAGAGATATTTTGGAGAGTACATGTTTTGAGATAATAAAGCAATGGCAGCTCTAGTGTCCAAAAGATTTTGGATTAAAGGAGGCTATTCACCAGGTTCTGGTATGGTATGTCTGACCAAGG